>NC_041396.2:289465934-289765934 GCF_900747795.2 Erpetoichthys calabaricus | reverse complement strand
GGTCGAGAGCTTCGCAGTTTTGGGCAGCGTCCTCTCTTCTCGCACTGTTTGTGACACTTCAAGTCCCCTGTTGGCTCCTGGGAGAGTGGAAATCTTTGCGAATGAGTGTAATCGGCGCCATCGAAGCAGGACTTTGTTTGTAAACTGCCCAGCACAACTATTTACTGTCCCTTAAGGTGAGTTCTGGTCACTAAAACCCCGCAACATTCAAGGTTGCTTTTGTAATCAATTGTTTTAAGAAGATGAAGAGTTTACATCTAAGAAGGTGTATAGACTTCGTCATGTAAAGTGTTGGACTTGGGAATTGTTTGGACCTTCTGCCCGTTAAGCACGGAAGGGCAGCGTCCACATTTATCAGAATTATTTTTCGTTTGAATCACAGGCACATAGTGCAAGGTTGTCAGGCGCTGTAATTCCTTTTTGTATTTGGTGCCCTCGCGCTGACCAATTAACCTGTTCCACGTCATCCCTCCGTAGGCACGCGATGACGTGAATGTGTCTGCAAAAAGTGGCGTCTCCTGCCCTGTAAAAATACTATAAAAGTCGATCAGCCGGCGCACGCATGTAGCTGTGCCGGCCTTTGAGACGGTGACTGCGCTTCTGCCTTAAGTGAAAGTAAGCACTTTTCATTTTTTTCCTCCTTCTCCTGAGCTATAGCCCAGACAACTGCAAGCACGGGATCCCTTTTCTAGACCGCGGCAAACTAATATTAAGGTGCTTCGCAATTTCTTTTGCACATATAGGGTTATGAGGTCACAGGTTCATGCACAGGAGTGGAGGACCGACAGTGCCATTCCAACCGGTTAATGGCAGGGCTGTCTCTCCAGTCTACACGAGACCCGCCGCGACGCTCCCCAAAAGGCGCTCATATCGTCAGCGAAGACGTCTCTCTACACTATATAAAAGAAAAAGGCAAATTTCCTTTCTTTATACCTTTTTTCCTTTTATCCCAAACCAAAGCCTTTCTCTCTTAACAGTGCAGAGGACACAAAACTAATTTTCTTTAATTGCTGGTAATGCCAGTAAGGCACATTACCACAGGCAGAAATTTGGACGTTCACATAGAAAATGTAATTTCTATACCACAGCGGTCGTACAGCACCTTTCAAAAGGGATCTACTACCAAGAGATGATCCAAATACATTTTAGCTGCTGTTAGTACTACTTACCTGTTGTGTTATACCGCCTTTAAAATGTAGTTTACTCGAAACCACTCCAGTAGTGCTCAATGTATCTTTACTTCTTAAAATGTTAATGTTTTACTGTTTAATAACTTATAGACTACATTTTATTTTTTTTCCCTTGCACTCAGTGACTGAAGCCACTGGGTAATCGGCCAGTATATACAGTATATACAGTATATTATATTTATATTTATATATATATATATATATATATATATATATATATATATATATATATATATATATATGAGAGAGAGAGAATTTAAATACAGTATCAATCAATGCAAGCATTGTATTATATGCATACTAGCCAACCCGCGGCGTAACATACGCCACATAATTATGCATTGATGGGTGAACACTTGCTGAACGACACAGTTGTCCAAATGGGGCGGGTTTGTGGATACCACTGTGAGTGAATGAAAAGATGGACCTCTGGAGAGAGCAACATACAATTGTCCGTGACTGAAAGCGGGATTGTCTATGATGATGGAGGCCACGCTGGTGAAAGTTACTTCGTCGGTAGGGATAAGTTTCAGCACTTGTTCATTAAGGTGTAGCGAGTCTTCGTTGTTGACGCTTAATATAGCTTGCGTACTGAGTTGTTCCGGAGTCACAGTTGAGAGACTTTTTTAATGTCTTTTAAGCACAGGGAAAAAAATTAACATGTGAAACATCCGTAATGTAATAAGCCACCAAGAAAAGTAACATTGCAACAATGCATGCTACGATCCGATCGCTGTAAACAGAAGTGAAAACAAATCGAGGCCGGTGCATTCTTTAACTGCCTTGTAGCGCAATGGTAGTGCTGCTGTTTTGCAGTAAGGAGACTGTGGAAGATTTTGGGTTCGCTTCCCGGTTTCTCCCTGTGTGGATAGCGCTTTGAATACTGAAAACACTGGTATATCAATGTAATGAAGTATTATTATTATTATGCATCCAGCGCTCTCTCTCTCCCGCGCCTGTATGCGTGTGTGTGTCGCTCGCTCTCTCTCGCTCGCTGCACGTGTTCCTGCAGGCATACCAGTAAGTGAATGAAAAGAAGGCTCTCTGGAGAGAGCAACATACAACTGTCCATGACTGAAAACTGGTTTTGGCAGATACATGCACATCTTTTTGAAAGTTTGGCCCTGTGCCTTATCAATTGTCATCGCAAAGGCAAATCTAACAGGAAATTGTCTTCGTGTTAAAGTAAAAGGCAAATTATCCGCGACAAACTGTTTTACACGCTGCATACCAACCCGCGGCGTAGTATACGCCACATAATCACGCCGCTTTTTTAATGTTTTTTAAGCAGAGGGAAAAAATGAACATTTGCAAAATCCGTAACGCTGCTTTCAGTAAGTACAATGCACACACGTTTAATTTGTCAGCCACTTTTTGCCAGCAGTCTTTTCTGGTTTGGGCTGCTTTTGCAGTGTTACCGCTTGTGCATATTAAATCTTGAAATCCTTCGAGTAACTAATTAACTAACTAACACCCACCCACCCAGCTTGTGAGAAAAAAATGTGCCCGTTCTTTCATCATTTTGTTGCAGCCTATCAAAGACTTGCTGATCATGTTTTCTAGACTCAATATACCGTGGAACCTCAGTTCACAACCATAATTCGTTCCAAACCTCTGGTCGTAAACCGATTTGGTCATGAACCGAAGCAATTTCCCCCATAGGATTGCATGTAAATACAATTAATCCATTCCAGACCATACAAACTGTATGTAAATATATTTTTTTAAAGATTTTTAAGCACAAATATAGTTAATTATTACACCATAGAATGCACAGTGTAATAGTAAAAACATTGAATAACACTGACATAAACACCCAGGCTCCCTGCTCAGCTGCATGGCATGTGCAGTGCATGCGCAGGCTCTCTCTCTCAGCAGCACGTGAGCCTCCCCAGCACCCCCCCCCCTCTCTCTCTCAGCAGCACGTGAGCCTCCCCAGCCCCCCCCCCCTCTCTCTCTCAGCAGCACGGGAGCCTCCCCAGCCCCCCCTCTCTCTCTCACTCTCTCACTCTCAGCAGCACTCGAGCCCCCTCTCTCTCTCTCTCTCTCTCTCTCAGCAGCACGTGAGCCTCCCCACCCCCCCCTCTCTCAGCAGCACGCAAGCCTCCCCAGCCCCCCCCCCCTCTCTCTCTCAGCAGCACGGGAGCCCCCTCCCCCTCTGTCTCTCAGCAGCACGCAAGCCCCCACCCCCTCTGTCTCTCTGCTTTGGGCATTTCTCCCCTGTGTAGTGTGTGAGCGAGTGAGGAGAGAGAGAGAGAGAGAGCAAGCCAGTACGTTACAGTGAGCGAGAGCAGGCTCGAAGGCAATGTGTTCCTGTGGTACAGCGGGTCCATAGCTCCCCTTCAAAAGGCCATTTTTAATCAGGCGACTGACAGTAGTGGAGTCAGGCACAGAGAAGGTCAGCTGCTGAGAAAGCATCTCGACTGTTGCAGGGCCTGAAGCAGGTGAGACGCTAATGAAAAAGAGTCACAGGGCTTATTGGTTTTTAAAGACTGCTTCCTTCATTGTGTTTTAACTTCAGTTTTAAAGGATTGCGCGGCTCTCTCTTGCGCTGCCTGTGTGTGCCTCTGTCTCTCTCTGGCGTTGCCTCTCTGTGTGTGTGTGTGTGTGTGTGTGTGCGCCCCTCTGTCTCTCTGGCGCTGCCTCTGTGTGAACCAAGGTTCCACTGAGGTTGACTAATGAAAAGTCAACGTGGCTCAGAGCTGCAAGTGTACTGTGGCACAGACAAACAGAAATGACGGCATGTTTCCCTTGGCGTCACATCCGAGTTGGTGGGCGTGGCTCTGTGATTCTTTCGTCGTATCCAATGGTCTAAGAGTTGGTGGGCGTGGCTCCTTCCTGCGTGCGCCATTGGCGTCTTACTTGTCGGCGGTTTAGTGAATCCACGCCCCTTCCAGCGTGCTTTCCATGGTCGGCTACTTGTCTTCTGGCTTAGTGAATTATATATATAGATAGATAGTATTATATTCTCATTCTTCTTATACCTTTTGAGTTGAACCACCACCCTTGAAATTTTTTGTGCATATAACAATTGTCCATTGTGGTTCTTTACAGGACATCTTCTGATTTCTTAGTCATCTTTCAGTACATTTTGTTGTTCACTTGACCGTTATCTGGTTTCCTGATAGGCCTGCAAAGGTTTCTGACATTTATTAACCCTTTATGCTAATTCTTTAAAAAGAAAGCTATGTAATCCTAAAATTATTCTTCCACAGTTTTAATTGAAACAAGAGAACATGAAAATGGACAAAGACAAAGACAAACAGTCCAGAAGCAGACTGATGCAGAATCTTTAGAGCAGGGAAAGCTTCCGAAGGGCGACACAGCAGAGCATAAGAAATGGTGCAGGCAGAGGGTAGAGCAAAACCTGAGGTTACCACGTGAAATCAGAGAGCCTGTGCTCTTTATTACGTTTTCTAGATGAATATGATAGGGCGACTTTAGAGCTTTACAGAGGTTGTGCCATTCGCAGTCTGCTGCGACTTGTGGACACATCTCGAAAAAAGCTTTAAAAAGGAAAATGATGAAGTTCACAATGACTTTGGGGAAGGACACCAGAAAGGAAAAATGTAGCTATTGTTATTTTAGAGTTGAAGGAGGGCATGGAAGTTGGCAGTTTTTTATGTAATACTAAATATCCATTTTCAGGTGTGTACACAGGTAGGAACACCACGGTACATGTCTCCGGAGATCCTGGATGGAACGCTGAACTTTCAGGATCCTTCGTCTTCACTGAAGCAGGCAGACGTCTACTCTCTGGCTCTACTACTCTGGGAAATCAGTACGAGATGCACTGACCTTTACTCAGGTAGGAGGATCACTTGAACTGTCTTTTCTTTTATACGTAATCTATTTTATTTAATAATGTACATTTGAAAAATGTGATTAAATATTGCATTCCGTTCTCCCTTGTTCTGTCAGGAACACTTTAGATAATGGTCTGTCTCCTTAGATTTACTTTTTTGAATCTGTTATGTCATGGAATCTTCCACATACACAAAATGGGGTGAGACCTCCAAAAGCTGCCCTTCAGGCAAGCCAGGATCTTCAGTAATATGTCCAGCTAGGCTACAAAGACTACAGGCTGGCTTCAACCAGAGTAGGCCCAAATATGGGGGGCTGGCAACATCTATAAATATCACAAAAATTTAACAAACGCCCAACAAGAGGAGGGATGACCATAAACCCTTGGCTTGAATTAAAAAACGAAGCTAGAAAAACTGTATAAATCAAGGATTATTTCACCGAATACTTAATATTACAAAGGAAAAGCTCAAAGGGTGGCACAAAGGAATTGCCTAAAATTCAAATTGCTTCTTTTTGACTGAATGGGCACAAATTCCCATGGAAACACTCCAAAATCTTGTGGAAGGGCTTCACAAAAGAATGGAGGCCAACTTCAAATTCATGCCCATGCTTTTGGAATGGGATGCCCAACAAGCCCATATACTTGTAATGGTCAAGTGCCCACAAATCCTTGGCCATACTGTGCATGTGTATGTATGTTTGAAATTATGATGGGTTCAACCAGGAAGTCTCCTGGCATTCTGATGAATTCTGTTTTTTTGGGGGCATTTACATTCTTGCCTATGTGTGAGTAGGAAGCAGGAACTCAAAAGTTCAGCTGAGGGCTCAAAATTCACCCTACAAGGAAGTCAGATATAAAGAATACTAAATAAGGATGGATTTGTAATGGATTGGTAATTTCTGTTCTGTCAGAAGTAACACCAAGACTGGCAGGTGTCCAAAACTGAAAGTGCACACAAAAATGAAACATAGCTATCAGAGTACATTTTAGCAGTAATGATTTCAACACTTAAAGCACCTTTAAGTGGTTCACTAAAACTAGGTGCCTCCTGCAGGAGGTGTTCCAGATGTGACACCATGGCAGGAGACACACTTAGGGGTTGATATCTTACACCTGGCCATTCCTCCACTTCTTAATGTTGCCAGCCCTTCATATTTGGCACATGCCAGCTCCTTTAATGTTGGGGTCTCCATACCGTGGATAGAAACTGAAAATCTACTTTACTATGCCCAGCTTGCTGCTGAATTGAATTGTATTGAAGGTAGGACTTTATTGTTATTAAATCTCACATAGCCATTCTCTCTTTATGTAACATCTCAGTCACATATTGATTCTCTTTCAGATGGCTTGGTGCCAGAATACAGAATGGCGTACGAGAAAGAGTTGGGCGCCAACCCTTCCCTTGATGAGCTCATTTCACTGGTGTTGGACCGAGAGAGGCCTGTTGTGCCGGTGGTCTGGAAGGAGACATTCCTGGTAAATTTTAAATCAGCACAGGAAGCTTGAAACGGTTCAAAATATGTTGGGGGGTGCGGTGGGTTCTGGATGGTCTGGGAACACCTAATAAACCCCTTTTTCTCACATCAAGCAACTCTCAATACCCCCAAAATGACAAATAAAAAATAAAATTTTAGAAATTTTGATAAATTTATTTAAAAAAAAAAAAAGAACTATTGACACAAGTGTTCAGAACCATTACTCAGTTCTGAGGCAGTGATTCTAGTCTGGGGCCTTCTTGGGTTTGACGCGACAAGCTTCACACCTGGAATTGGGGATTTTCGACCATTCTTCTCTACAGATCTTCTCAAGCGATCAGGTTGGATAGAAACCATCAGTGGATGGCTATCGTCAGGTCTCTCCAGAGATTTTTGATCAGGTTTGAGTCCGGGCCCTGGCCGGGTCACTCAAGGACATTCCCAGAGTTGTCCCTCAGCCTCCCCTGTGTTTTCTTTGCTTTGTGCTCAGGGTCATTGAACCTTCAGCCCAGTCTGAGGCCCAGAGTGCTCTGGAGCAGGTCTTTATTAAGGACATCTCTGTACTTTGGTCCATTCAGGTTTAACTTAACTCTGACTTGTCTCCCTGATGTTGTCACCACTGGCCTCCTCCATTGGAAGGGTATTGCACAGCTGGTAAGCAGTGCCTGGTTTTCCTCCAGACATGCCACTTAAAAATAAGGCCAAAGTTTCCAATCTTGGCTTCATTATCATCAACAACAACAACATCCATATTACTAACTGAGAATGCTAAACCGGATGGACGCAGGGACATCCGGCCATGGGCCGTGGCCACAAAAGACGTACTGTACAGGCGCCCCACAACCCCGTCCCACCCCGTAAGCAACGGAAACTGGCCGGATGGAATGCAACGTAAACGCACGAAGCCATTGCACACGAAACGGGACACACACAAAGAAGAGGATTGAGACCCACAACACCCAAAGCCCCCCTCCAGTAACTGAAATAAGAAATGAGGCCACACGCCCCTAGGACACCAAAAACAAAGGAGTCACACGCAGGCACACATAGCACACGAAACGGTTTGCACACAAAAAGGATGATTCAGCCCTACGACACACAAACACCCCCTCCACTAACAGAAATAAAAACTCAGGCAACAAGCCCCCAGCACACAAAAAAAAACAAGCCGCGAGCGCCACACAAAGCCCATTGGACACGAAACGGGACAGACTACGGACATAGCACGCGAAACGTACACAAAAAGGACGATTCAGACCCACGACCACACTAATGATTGTGCCAGTTAGCTGACAGCGCGTTCAATAATAAGTCCACTTTTCATGAAAATTCATTGGGATTAATGAATGTCATTTGCAATCATTGTCATTCACTTAACTTCCCTGAAGAAACAAATGACAATTCAAGTAATGAATTTACACGTTGTTGTCAAAAAAGTCAAATTACACTGCCTCCTTTACATTCATATCTTGCATATCTACAGAAGCTTCTAACTAACGAAGTACCTGAAAGTAAAAACTTTATGAACTGCATTAGATCCTACAATAGTTCATTTGATTTTGCATCTACCGGAGTAAATATCAGGTCACCAAAAGGCAATGACCCATACTGCTTTCGCGTATGTGGACAAATATTACATCGCATTGGAACAGTGCACCCTGAAACAAATCAAGAACGCAAATATGCACAAATCACGTTGGCACCTACAAATCGCTTCTGAAACCGCGGAAGAAAAAATGTCTCGGCTCCAAAAACACATGTCACTCCTTATTCCAAATACCGGTCCCAGTCACAGAAACATCGGTATCCACTATGACAATGCACAGTAACAATGCACGTGACATCCGTCTTGCCACACTGTTAAATATAGATGAATGTACAATGGCATCCAGTCACTTACTCAACACCATTGATAAACTTCTACAAACGGTGATGAATAATAATATTCCCTTTGCGGGAAAGGTACTTTTATTAGGAGGAGATTTTAGACAGTGCTTAACTATTATTCCACTTACAATGCGCTCAGCTATTGTTCAGTCCACCTTAAAATACGCGGACAATTGGCATTGCGTTGATGAATAATAATATTCCCTTTGGAGGAAAGGTACTTTTATTAGGAGTAGATTTTAGACAGTGCTTACCTATTGCTCCACATGCCATGTGCTCAGCTATTATTCAGTCCACCTTAAAATACGCGACGACGTCATATAAACAACACGAGACCGAACTACAATACATATACAGGCGCGAGACCTGATTGGTGATAATACGAAGAAACGAACAGTCCGCATATTAACAGTAAGTTTGATCCTACTTATTACTTATCCATATTCCTAACGATAAAGATCAAACAAGTCATCAATTCACGATCACGGGTACAAAACTAGACGGCTCGAGTAACGGGACCACAAACACGAACCTGCATCAAAAAAAAACATTCACGTCGGCGCCAAGAACGCGCTTCTAAAACCGCGGAACAAAAAATGTTACGCGAACAATTGGCATTGCTTTGTAAGATACACTTGGTACAAAACATGCGATTTCCAGATCCCGAATATAACAATTGGTTATTACAACTAGAACATTGTACACTCACCAATACAGATGGACTTCACCCAGATATTATTACAATTCCTCAACCCTTCATCTGCGACGACTTACTTACGGAGATATTTGGAACAGTGGTCTCATTAGACCAAATGCCCCTTTTAACACAACGAAGTATATTATGTCCAAAAAATATTACTGTTGATCACATTAATAACCAGGTTATTTCATTACTTCCTGGAGAGTCACACCTCTTTCTAAGCTCTGACAAAGTTGACTCTGATGACGACAATGACCATCTTCATTTCCCCTTAGCATATTTGAACACTATTAACCCAGCCGGATTACCACAACACAGTCTTAGCCTTAAAAACGGAACAATAATCATGCTATTAAGAAACCTTAACACTAAACAGGGTTTATGCAATGGTACACGTTTAGTCATCTACACCATAACACACAATGTTATTCAAGCAACAGTTCTTACAGGATCACATGCTAACAATACTGTTCTCATTCCTAGAA
Organism: Erpetoichthys calabaricus; assembly: GCF_900747795.2. Classification (NCBI taxonomy): domain Eukaryota; kingdom Metazoa; phylum Chordata; class Cladistia; order Polypteriformes; family Polypteridae; genus Erpetoichthys; species Erpetoichthys calabaricus. The sequence continues at coordinate 289,756,389 of NC_041396.2, read as the reverse complement.
TTGACCTTACAAGTTCTTACCTGGAATTACCTTTTACACTTCAACGGAAACAATTCCCCATTAAACCTGCCTTTGCCATGACCATCAACAAATCACAAGGACAAACCATGCACAAGGTTGCCATCTACCTATCTGAGCCCGTTTTTGTACATGGACAACTTTATGTGGCCTTCTCACAACTTCGACGTTCATCTGACGTTAAAGTTAAGGTCATAAATGCTCCATGCCAAGGAAAACTCATTCAAGGACAAGACACCATCTTTACTACTAATGTTGTTTACAAAGAAATTTTCAAATAAACCTTTACACTGTGCCAAATACTTTATTGTTGCTTCCTATCTACACCTTCACACTATGCTATATCTCATTCATACATCACGCTCTTTGTAATTTCCCAACACCAGGGGTTGGCGAGCGAAGCGAGCAGGGGGCGGAGCCCCCTAGTTTATTTCTATAGCACATTTTCATACAAGGAGTGTCGCTCAAAGTGCTTCACACAGTACGAAAGAAGAATTGAAATGAAAAACAAAACCGCCAGTTAGAAACAGGTAGTTATATGTAACTAAATAAATAATATATAAAGAATCAATATGTGCTTACATAACACAGATAAACAAGTAGTAGAATCCCAATTTGAAGATAATTTTATTAAGTCCATTAAGATAAGTCCAATCCTATGGTCAGATGACCAGGGAGGACAGAAAAAACAAACAAAAGCAAAAACTCCAGAGAAAAATATCTAAATCTACACGGGTTCAAGGCCAAAAGAACCACCCAGCCCCAGATGGGCATTCTACCTACTATAAAGGTCCTAAAGTTAGTCTTCTTATTTTTTTAATCTTCATTTTAGACAATTCAATGCAGTCGCATAGACTGTCAGGGCTTGGATTTACTTGACACTCAGAATGCTCACGTGCATGCATCATGGCTGCCATGTGCTCCCAGCGCTCTTTTGACACGTTGTCAGAAATTAACACGATGCATGCACGAGTTGCAGGACCAGCAAAAATTTTGGTGGTGTGCGTAAAAGTGTTGCTACGTGACATCAGCATCGTTGGTTACTATCAACATAGCTGAACGCTTCAAGGAAGAACTGACAGAGCAGGTTAGAAATTATCGGCATCATTACAATGTGACATGACTCCTCTCCATAGTGACAGACATGCCTGTCAAGACAGCTGACACCAGATCTCCATCTCTTTGAAATTGGATGTGGAAATGCAAGATGAGATGGAAGCAATTTTGAGACATTATATACCCGTAAAGCTGAAAAAATGTCTGATTAAAGAAGTGAGGATTCGGCCATTGAAAAATAACACAGTGTGACCGCAGGCTTTGAGGTCCAACAGGATCAATGTGTGTGCTTCGATGTTTGATGAATGGTTCAATGCGGAGAAGCAAATCATCAAACTTGTATGCTCACATACAAAAGTATTAGTAGTGCTGTTCTTCATCCATTTCTTGCACAGACAATACAAGCATCACATATTCCCCATCGTAATGACTCAATACATTTAAAGGCCTCACACACCATCTTCTGTCACTCTGTTGCTGTCTTTTTCTGCACCTTCACAACAGCATCAGAATGCAAAGAATTTTCATCTTCAACATCTTTCTTCCCTCAACTCACAAGGCAGCAAAACCGGACATTGTTTTCTCACCGTGATGTTTTCTTGCACTGCCACCTGGTGGAATCCTCCAGAATTACATAAAGTATGCAAACAAGTATACTGTAGTTGGCATACAGTAATCCCTCGCTATATCGTGCTTCGCCTTTCGCGGCTTCACTCCATCGCGGATTTTATATGTAAGCATATTTAAATATATATCGTGGATTTTTTGCTGGTTCGCGGATTTCTGCGGACAATGGGTCTTTTAATTTCTGGTACATGCTTCCTCAGTTGGTTTGCCCAGTTGATTTCATACAAGGGACGCTATTGGCAGATGGCTGAGAAGCTACCCAGCTTACTTTTCTCTCTTTCTTCCGCTGACTTTCTCTGATCCTGACGTAGGGGGATTGAGCAGGGGGGCTGTTCGCACACCTAGACGATACGGACGCTCGTCTAACAATGCTAAAAGATTATCTTCACGTTGCTACCTTCTGTGCAGCTGCTTCCTGAAGCGACATGCTGCATGGTGCTTCGCATACTTAAAAGCTCGAAGGGCACGTATTGATTTTTGATTGAAAAACAAACTCTGTCTCTATCTCTCTCTCTCTCTCTCTCTATCTCTCTCTCTCTCCCTGCTCCTGACGGAGGGGGTGTGAGCTGCCGCCTTCAACAGCTTTGTGCGGTGGTGCTTTGCATACTTAAAAGCCAAACAGCCCTATTGATTTGTTTGCTTTTCTCTATCTCTCTGACATTATCTGCTCCTGACCCGCACTCCTTTGAAGAGGAAGATATGTTTGCATTCTTTTAATTGTGAGACGGAACTGTCATCTCTGTGTTGTCATGGAGCACAGTTTAAACTTTTGAAAAAGAGACAAATGTTTGTTTGCAGTGTTTGAATAACGTTCCTGTCTCTCTACAACCTCCTGTGTTTCTGCGCAAATCTGTGACCCAAGCGTGACAATATAAAAATAACCATATAAACATATGGTTTCTACTTTGCGGATTTTCTTATTTCGCGGGTGGCTCTGGAACGCAACCCCCGCGATGGAGGAGGGATTACTGTACTGCATTACCGCATCTGAAAGTATATGAGTCACGTAGCGTCAAGTATATCCCTATCATCACAAGCAGCTCCACAGTACTATAATCAAGTGATGGTGGCATAAAATGCCACCACAGAGAAACCGGAAAAGAAAAGAAAACAGTAGGGATTAATAATGATGGCACATCTTTAAAGTGACATTCCACATCCCAAGAGCCAGCTTTTTAGCTGAGGATCAGACCGCCAAGGTCCCCGTCTTTGGCCACCACCCAACTCACACTGCACCTAACCTCCTTGGCCCCTCCTACAGGTGGTGAGGCCATGGGAAGGGGGACCCACGTTGCCTGTTCGGGCTGTGCCCGGCCGAGCCCCATGGGTGCAGGCCCGGCCACCAGGTGCTCGCCAACGAACCCCACCTCCAGGCCTGGCTCCGGAGGGGGGCCTCGGTGACCCGCGTCCAGACGAGGGAAAACGCTGTCCAAAGTTTTTTTCTTCATAGTAGGTTTTCTGAACCACTCTTTGTCTCGTCCCTCACCTAGGACCAGTTTGCCTTGGGTGACCCTACCAGGGGCATAAAGCCCTCGACAACAGAGCTCCTAGAATCACTGGAACACGCAAACCCCTCCACCACAATAAGGTGGCGGCTTGAGGAGGAGAGGGGGTTCCTGGAGAGGTGGGCCAGTCAGATAGTCGAACCTCAGATTCAGAAGGAACAGTGTGGTTTTCATCTTAGTCGTGGAACAGTGGACCAGCTCTACACCCTTGGCAGGGTCTTGGATGGTGCATGGGAGTTTGCCCAACCAGTTTACATGTGTTTTGTGGACTTGGAAAAGGCGTTCGATCGTGTCCCTCGGGGAATCCTGTGGGGGGTGCTCCGAGAGTGGTACCCCCTGATAAGGGCTGTTCGGTCCCTGTACAACCAGTGTCAGAGCTTGGTCCGCATTGCTGGCAGTAAGTTGAACCTGTTTCCGGTGAGAGTTGGACTCTGCCAGGGCTGCCCTTTGTCACTGATTCTGTTCATAACTTTTATGGACAGAATTTCTAGGCGCAGCCAGGGCATTGAGGTGGTCCGGTTTGGTGGGCTCAGGATTAGGTCACTGCTTTTTGCAGATGATGTTGTCCTGTTTGCTTCTTCAGGCCATGATTTTCAGCTCTCTCTCAGTCAGTTCGCAGCCGAGTGTGAAGCGGCTGGGATGTAAATCAGCACCTCCAAATCCGAGACCATGGTCCTCAGCCGGAAAAGGGTGGAGTGCCCTGTCAGGGATGGGAGTGAGATCCTGCCCCAGGTGGAGGAGTTCAAGTATCTCGGGATCTTGTTCATGAGTGATGGAAGAATGGAGTGGGAGGTTGACAGGTGGTCCGCAGTGATGTGGGCTCTGCATCGGTCTGTTGTGTTGAAAAAGGAGCTGAGCCATTAGGCAAAGCTCTCAATTTACCGGTTGATCTATGTTTCTACACTCACAAGATCGTGAATACAAGCGGCTGAAATTAGTTTCCTCCGCAGGGTGTCTGGGCTTTCCCTTAAAGATAGGGTGAGAAGCTCAGTCATCCTGGAGGAGCTCAGAGTAGAGCCACTGCTCCTCCGCATCGAGAGGAGTTAGATGAGGTGGCTCGGGCATCTGATCAGGATGCCTCCTGGGCGCCTCCCTGGTGAGGTGTTCCGGGCACGTCTAACCGGGAGGAGGCCCCGGGGAAGACCCAGGACACGCTGGAGGGACTATGTCTCCCGGCTGGCCTGGGAGCGCCTTGGGATTCCCCCGGAAGAGCTAGAAGAAGTGGCCGGGGAGAGGGAAGTCTGGGCATCTCTGCTCAAGCTGCTGCCCCCGCTACCTGATCTCGGATAAGCGCAAGAGGATGGATGGATGGACATCTTTAAAGTACATTACGTTGCAATGCATATATAATCTATTAGAAGTAGACTATTAAAGCAATAGAACAATCTGGACAAGAACAGGCCATTCAGCCCAACAAAGCTCGCCAGTCTTATTCACTTAATTCTTCTAAAAAATTCTTGTTCAATTCGAGTTTTGAAAGTCCTTAAAGTCCTACTGTCTACCACACTACTTGGTTGCTTATTCCATGTGTCTGTGGTTCTTTGTGTAAAGAAAAACTTCCTAATGTTTGTGTGAAATTTCCTCTTCACAAGTTTCCAACTGTGTCCCCGTGTTCTTGATGAACTCATTTTAAAGTCCCCGTCTCGATCCACTGGACTAATTCCCTTCATAATTTTAAACACTTCAGTCAGGTCTCCTCTTAATCTTCTTTTTCTTAAACTGTAAAGGCTCAGCTCTTTTAATCTTTCCTCATAACTCATCCCCTGTAGCCCTCAATCAGCCTCGTCGCTCTTCTCTGGACCTTTTCTAGTGCTGTTCTGTCCTTTTTGTAGCATGGAGACCAAAACAGGACTCCAGATGAGGCCTCACCAGTGTGTTATAAAGCTTGAGCAGAACCTCCTGTAACTTGTACTCCACACATCAAGGCTATATAACCTGACATTCTGTTAGCCTTCTTAATGGCTTCTCAACACTGTCGGGAAGTCGATAGCTTAGAGTCCACTACGACTCCTAAATCCTTCTCTTAAGGTGTACTCTCGATTTTCCAACTGCCCATTGTGTATTCAAAAGTAGAAGGCCAAATTGAAAAAGTGGGTTTTTAATAGGTTTTTAAATTGATCCATAGTATTAGCCTGGTGTATCTCTGTCAGTAAAGTATTCCAAATTTTTGGTGCATAACAGCAAAAGGCCACCTCATGACATCTTTTATGCTTAGCTCTCAGTATAATAAGCAAACCAGTGTTAGATGAGCTGAGGTCATGACTGAGGATGTAAGTGAACAGGCCATCTAAAATATACGAGGGAGCTCAGAAGAGTATTCAGAGCTTTATATACCATTAGCAGTATTTTAAAATCTATTCTAAAGGACACAAGTAACCAATGTAATGACACTAAAACTGGTGAGATATGCTCAGATTTTCCTTTTCTAGTTAAGATTCTGGCTACTGCATGTGACGGTGCGGTTCGGCTCCATGCACCCACTTGCCATTTGGGAGTCCCTTGAACCTGCAACTGTCAATAATGTCATAGAGAGGAGCCATGCAGAGGAGGACACATACACCCAGACAAGGGGCAGGTGCATAAAGTCATAGGGCTTCCATTTAAAATCCAAAAACTGATCAAAGTGTCCAAATAAGTAGTGCAGTGCTCTCTTCATCAATCAATAATCCATTAAAACAATGACAAGTCATGCATTTAAAATCAAGACTTAAAATGAGAATAAAAACCAACAATACAGTCATCGGGTCAATGTCCCTTCCACACGTGCTCTCTCTCTCTCTCAGAATTGCATTTCCTATTTTGTTTTTTTGTTTTTTTTTTTAGCTTTTTCTTGTCAAAAAAACATGGCCTATTAAAGCCCATCGAAGCATTCCTTGTGTGATTTTGGGCTACTCAAGAAATAAGTTGTTGTTGTTGTTTTTGGACATTTCTCTTACCAAGAACCTTCTCTACGATTGTTAAGTTTGACTGGGAAACGTGGTTGCTCCAAATTTCTTCCATTTAGAAATTACGGAGGCCACTCTACTCTTGGGAACTTTCCATGCTTCAGACATACAGTTAGGTCCATAAATATTTGGACAGAGACCACTTTTTTCTAATTTTGGGTCTGTACATTACCACAATGAATTTTAAATGAAACAACTCTGATGCTGTTGAATTGCAGACTTTCAGCTTTAATTCAGTGGGGTGAACAAAACGATTGCATAAAAATGTGAGGCAACTAAAGCATTTTTTGAACACAATCCCTTATTTTGTCACCTTTCCCATATCAGTGCCTCAACAAAGCCCTGTCTCTAAACTCTGGCCTGGTTTATGCGTGCCTGCTAGGCCTTCTATGGACAAGTGTGTGCCTTTCCTAATCCTGAATCGACCACAGGTGTAGGAACATCTCAACGGTGATCAACAGAGCCAAATGTTAAGCATCAAAGCAAAGGGTCTGAATACTTTATCAATGTGATATTTCTTTTATTAATTTCTAGCCATACCCAGCATTCCATGAGTACATTTTTTTTTGTTCTTTATTTCGCCTTATACAATTTCTCGTATTAAGAATTTGTTAGTTTTCGCATACCCCTTGAGGTCAGAGCGCAGGGTCAGCTATTGTACAGCGCCCCTGGAGCAATTGAAGGTTAAGGGTCTTGCTCAAGGGCCCAGCAGAGTAGGATCTCTTTTGGCAGTGACGGGGATTCGAACCGGCAACCTTCGGGATATCAACTCAGATCCTTAGCCTCAGAGCCACCACTCCGCCCTTTATAGAATAGGTTAAGGAATGAAAGCAAAGGTTTATGTATTTTTTTAAATGGTGACCCTATTGTTATTGCTCGCTGTCCTATCTGTTGTCCACACTTGTCTCTATTAATGTCTCTGCTCTCATCAGTCAAAAATGTTTTCATTTTGGTTCTGTTCGGATATCAGAATTGCGATCACTCCTTGCTAGGTTGTAACCATGAAAGCTGTCCTGTCCGACTCGTCTTCTTAGTTCAAGCTGAACAGTTTGTAGTGCTTGAACTATGAAGAAAAGCCGACGAAGCAGGAGTTAAACAAAAACTCTTTGGTTCTCCTTTACGTTGCCTTGCATTTCCACTCTCGATCAAACTTCACCCAATACCCCCCTGCAAATGCTCATGGTATGCCTTTTTATATTACAGTAGATAGAAGAAAAGTGTGGTGTTGCCCAGTTAAGTCTTTTGAAGCTGGGACCTCCAGGGTCATAAATTTGGTTTCTAAAGTAGTCTGTCTAATCTGCGTGGTCCTCGAGAGAAACTATTCAAAACTTGGTCCAGTTTGGTTAAATGGGTATGGGATTGTAATACTTGCTGTTAGTCAGCAGGTGGCACTGGTGTGAAAGGTGTGGCACCCAGGAAAAAAAGTAAAGAAAACTGGGACACACCAGGTCACAATTCTGGAATCCAAAGTAGTTTATCTTATCTATATGGTCCTAGAGAACAACTATGCAAAATTTGGTCCACTTCGGTTAAATGGGTATAGGACTGTAATACTTCAGGGGTGGGCAAAGTCAGTCAGTGGCTGCAGGTTTTTGTTCTAACCCAGTTGCTTAATTAGAAAACAATCCTGGCCAATAATTCAATTTCATGGCTTGTCAGTGCTTTAACTCTGCCATGTCAGGTCATTCTGTTATCCTAGATTTTGTTTTTCCTTTCTAAGGATATTATCCAAATAATTTAAAGTCTAAAATGGAGGAGGGTGTGGGTATACGTATTGCCCCCTGACTTGGAGCCTGTACATTGGGGTTTACCCCGGTGGACGAGAGGGTAGCCTCCCTTAGCCTTCGGGTAGGGGGACGGGTCCTAACTGTTGTTTGTGCGTATGCACCGAACAGCAGTTCGGAGTACCCACCCTTTTTGGAGTCCCTGGAGGGAGTGCTAGAGGGCATACCTTCTGGGGACTCCCTCGTTCTGCTGGGAGACTTCAATGCTCACGTGGGCAATGACAGTGAGACCTGGAAGGGCGTGATTGGGAGGAATGGCCCCCCCGATCTGAACCCGAGTGGTGTTTTGTTATTGGACTTCTGTGCTCGTCACGGATTGTCCATAACGAACACCATGTTCAAGCATAGGGGTGTTCATATGTGCACTTGGCACCAGGACACCCTAGGCCTCAGTGCGATGATCGACTTTGTGGTCGTGTCGTCGGACTTGCGGCCACATGTCTTGGACACTCGGGTGAAGAGAGGGGCGGAGCTGTCAACTGATCACCACCTGGTGGTGAGTTGGCTTCGATGGTGGGGGAGGATGCCGGTCAGGCGTGGTAGGCCCAAACGTGTTGTGAGGGTCTGCTGGGAACGTCTGGCAGAGCCCCCTGTCAGAAGTAGCTTCAACTCCCACCTCCGGCAGAACTTCGACCACATCCCGAGGGAGGTGGGGGACATTGAGTCCGAATGGGCCATGTTCCGTGCCTCTATTGTTGAGGCAGCTGACCGGAGCTGTGGCCGTAAGGTGGTCGGTGCCTGTCGTGGCGGCAATCCCCGAACCCGTTGGTGGACACCGCCGGTGAAGGATGCCGTCAAGCTGAAGAAGGAGTCCTACCGGTCCCTTTTGTCCTGTGGGACCCTGGAGGCAGCTGATAGGTACTGGCAGGCCAAGCGTAATGCGGCTTTGGTGGTTGCTGAGGCAAAAACTCGGGCGTGGGAGGAGTTCGGGGAGGCCATGGAGAATGACTTTCGGACAGCTTCAAGGAGATTCTGGTCCACCATCCGGCGTCTCAGGAAGGGGAAGCAGTGCAGTGTCAACACTGTATATGGTGGGGATGGTGCCCTGCTGACCTCGACTCGGGACTCAGTGGGGGGAGTACTTTGAAGACCTCCTTAATCCCATTAACATGCCTCCCAATGAGGAAGCAGAGCCTGGGGACTCGGAGGTGGGCTCCCCCATCTCTGGGACTGAGGTCACCGAGGTGGTCAAAAAACTCCTTGGTGGCAGGGCCCCGGGGGTGGATGAGATACGCCCGGAGTTCCTCAAGGCTCTGGATGTTGTAGGACTGTCTTGGTTGACACGCCTCTGCAACATCACATGGACATCAGGGACAGTGCCTCTGGATTGGCAGACCGGGGTGGTGGTCCCTCTCTTTAAGAAGGGGGATCGGAGGGTGTGTTCCAACTACAGAGGGATCACACTCCTCAGCCTCCCTGGAAAAGTCTATTCAGGGGTCCTGGAGAGGAGGGTCCGTTGGATAGTCGAGCCTCAGATTCAGGAGGAACAATGTGGTTTTCGTCCTGGTCGCAGAACAGTGGACCAGCTCTATACCCTTAGCAGGGTCCTGGAGGGTGCATGGGAGTTTGCCCAACCAGTCTACATGTGTTTTGTGGACTTGGAAAAGGCATTCGACCGGGTCCCTCGGGGAATCCTGTGGGGGGTACTCCGAGAGTATGGGGTACCGGCCCCCTTGATAAGGGCTGTTCAGTCCCTGTACGATCGTTGCCAGAGCCTGGTCCGCATTGCCGGCAGTAAGTTGAACCCGTTTCCAGTGAGAGTTGGACTCCGCCAGGGCTGCCCTTTGTCACCGATTCTGTTCATAACTTTTATGGACAGAATTTCTAGGCGCAGCCAAGGCGTTGAGGGAGTCCGGTTTGTTGGGCTCAGGATTGGGTCACTGCTTTTTGCAGATGATGTTGTCCTGTTTGCTTCATCAGGCCGTGATCTTCAGCTCTCTCTGGATCGGTTCGCAGCCGAGTGTGAAGCAGCTGGGATGAGAATCGGTACCTCCAAATCCGAGACCATGGTCCTCAGCTGGAAAAGGGTGGAGTGTCCTCTCAGGGTTGGTAGCGAGATCCTGCCCCAAGTGGAGGAGTTCAAGTATCTCGGGGTCTTGTTCACGAGTGAGGGAAGAATGGAGCGTGAGATCGACAGGCGGATCGGTGCGGCATCCGCAGTAATGCGGGCGTTGCATCGGTCTGTCGTGGTGAAAAAGGAGCTGAGCCGCAAGGCGAAGCTCTCAATTTACCAGTCGATCTATGTTCCTACCCTCACCTATGGTCATGAGCTATGGGTAGTGACCGAAAGAACGAGATCGCGAATACAAGCGGCTGAAATGAGTTTCCTCTGCAGGGTGTCTGGGCTGTCCCTTAAAGATAGGGTGAGAAGCTCAGTCATCCGGGAGGGGCTCAGAGTAGAGCCGCTGCTCCTCCACATCGAGAGGAGTCAGATGAGGTGGCTCGGGCATCTGATCAGGATGCCTCCTGGACGCCTACCTGGAGAGGTGTTCCGGGCACGTCTAACCGGGAGGAGGCCCCGGGGAAGACCCAGGACACGTTGGAGGGACTATGTCTCTTGGCTGGCCTGGGAACGCCTTGGGATTCTCCCGGAAGAGCTAGAAGAAGTGGCCGGGGAGAGGGAAGTCAGGGCATCTCTCCTCAAGCTGCTGCCCCCGCGACCCGACCTCGGATAAGCGGGAGACAATGGATGGATGGATGAAATGGAGGAGTGATTCTCAGTCCTTCACATTTTTTATCTTCACTTTTCTTCTATTTAATGAATTATTTAACTATATTCTATTTAATAAAACAAAATAGTGCACGATAAATACACACAGGTGTAAATGGTAACAAGCTAAATGGAAAACTGCTGTTTTCCTTTATTATTTGTGTCGTACTGCTAATAAGGAGCAATTAAAAACTGAGAGTACAGCTGTTTAAGACTTAAACAAGCAATATGAGTTCAAAATCTTAACAAGTGAGACAATTAAAATAAAGCAGAAGTGTTACTTGATCAATAAGTGCCTCTTATTAGGCCATTGGGTTGAAACTACAACCCTTTGGAAAGACTTTGCCCACCCCTGTAATACTTGTCTAAGCCATCAGGTGGCACTGGTGTACAAACTGTAGCAAACAGGGATTAGGAAAAAAAAAAACAAGAAACAAAACTGGGACCCACTGGGTCAAAATTTTGGTTTCTGAAGTACTTTATCTTGACTGTATTGTCCTAGAGAGCAATTATGCAAAATTTCATCTAGTTTGGTTAAATGGGTCTACGATTGTATTACTTACTCTAAGCAAGCAGATGGCAGTGGTGTGCAAACTGTAGCACATAGGAGAAAAATAACAAATATAACACTGGCACCCCCAGGTTCACAATTTAGGGTTTCAAAGTATTCTGGGTTAAACTTTTGGGTTTCTTTTTTTATTACATTTTATTGAATTTATTAAAATCAAACATTCCGTACAAGCAAGTCAAGTTTTACAAAATTAGGTTCAAAACAAATCAACCCCCATCCCTGAGAGAGAGAGAGCTAAGCCAACTGAATAAAACTTTAATAGTGGGAAAAATAAATAAATAGAATTACAAAAAAGAGAAGAGAATATGCTTCCTCAATTTAAATAATTATTCTAAAATGTTATTCAGTTAGATCTTGCCAGGTTTAGAAGAAGTTCTGCACAGATCCTCAAAGTGAGAATTTGTTTTTTTCCAATTTCAAATAATATATAACATCAGTTACCCGCTGACTTAGAATAGGAGAGTTAGGATTCTCCCAGTTAAGCATGATAAGTCTACATGCCAATACTGTAGTAAAGGCAATCACAGTTTGTTTGTCTTTCTCCACTTTAAGCCCCTCTGTGAGCCCACCAATCACAGCTGTTAGTGGATTAGAAGGGATTGTGACACCAAGGCTGTCTGAAAGGCATTTAAAAATTTTGGTCCAAAATAATGTTAATTTGGTGCAGGCCCAAAACATGTGACCCAGTGAGGCTGGAACTTGATTGTAACGTTCTTGCCCTGGAAACATTTTGGACAATTTTAAACAAGACAAATGTGCACGATATATAATTTTAAGTTGAATAATTGTATGCTTTGCACATATGGAGCTCGAGTGGATTCTGTGCATTGCTGCCTTCCACTCCTTGAGATGTTGAGTGAGAGATCCTTTTCTCACTGTACTCTGGGATCTTTTTACATATTGTAGAAATGCTTTCTGATACTTAAGACTGATCAATATTTTTTCCGGAGTAGAGGTATGTGGGAGGTGAGGAAAATTGGTCAGGTTCTGTTTAACAGATGGTAGTAAAAGAAATGTGTTGCTGGAAAGTTAAATTTGGAGTGTAATTGTTCATAGGATTTGAACAATTGTCTATATACAGATCTCTAAGTGATTTAATTCTGAATGGTTTCCAATCATTAAAAACTGCGTACGTTTGAGAGGGTGGAAAAAGGTGGTTATCGTGCAGAGGTGCCACAGATAAAAGCTTCTCTATCTTCAAGTACTTCCTACATTGGTTCCATATTCTGAGTGAGTGAAGCACAAGTAGGTTGTTAGTATATTGGCGATGACTTGTACTTATTGGTGTACAAAGCAAGGAATATAAAGAAGTACTGCAGGATTTTATTTCTATTGCAGACCAAGCCTGTGTATGTTCATCTATTTGTGTGCAGGTTTTTATAGCTTGTATATTTGCTACCCAGCAATAAAATTGAAAGTTAGGTACAGCCATGCCACCTTCTGACTTAGGTCTTTGTAGGGTCGCCCTTTGGATACGTGGATGTTTGGAATTCCAAATAAATGAGGTTATGGTTGAATCTAACTTCTTTAAAAATGATTTATTGATGTATATTGGAATGCCTTGAAATAGAAGAAGCAGCTTGGGATGGATATTCGTCTTGACAATGTTAATTCCTCCAGCTAAAGTGAGATGAATGGTAGACCATCTGTGCAAGTCTTGCTTAATTTTTTCCACGCAGACAGCAACATTTTGTTGATAAAGAGCTTTATATTTACTTGTGATGTGTACCCCTAGGTATTTAAACTGATCTGTGATGATAAAAGGGAAGGTGTCCAATCTAATATTGTGTGCTGGAGAGTTCACTGGAAAGAGCACACTTTTATTCAAAATAATTCTTTTGAAATTCTGTTAGTTCTCTTAGGACTGCAAGCACAGTATTTTGTGGATCTGATATATATATATACAGTAATCCCTCCTCCATCGTGGGGGTTGCGTTCCAGAGCCACCCGCGAAATAAGAAAATCCGCGAAGTAGAAACCATATGTTTATATGGTTATTTTTATATTGTCATGCTTGGGTCACAGATTTGCGCAGAAACACAGGAGGTTGTAGTGAGACAGGAACTTTATTCAAACACTGCAAACAAACATTTGTCTCTTTTTCAAAAGTTTAAACTGTGCTCCATGACAAGACAGAGATGACAGCTCCGTCTCACAATTAAAAAAATGCAAACATATTTTCCTCTTCAAAGGAGTGCGCGTCAGGAGCAGAGCATGTCAGAAAGACAGAGGAAAGGAAACAAATCAATAGGGCTGTTTGCTTTTAAGTATGCAAAGTACCGCGGCACAAAGCTGTTGAAGGCGGCAGCTCACACCCCCTCCGTCAGGAGCAGAGAGAGAGAGAGAGAGACAGAGTTTGTTTTTCAAACAAAAATCAATACGTGCCCTTTGAGCTTTTAAGTATGCGAAGCACCGTGCAGCATGTCCTTCAGGAAGCAGCTGCACACAGAAGGTAGCAACGTCCCTATCGTCTAGGTGTGCGAACAGCCCCCCTGCTCACACCCCCTACGTCAGCGCGAGAGAGAGAGAGAGAGAGAGAGAAAGTAAGTTGGGTAGCTTCTCAGCCATCTGCCAATAGCGTCCCTTGTATGAAATCAACTGGGCAAACCAACTGAGGAAGCATGTACCAGAAATTAAAAGACCCATTGTCCGCAGAAACCCGCGAAGCAGCGAAAAATCTGCGATATATATTTAAATATGCTTACATATAAAATCCGCGATGGAGTGAAGCCGCGAAAGGCGAAGCGCGATATAGCGAGGGATCACTATAGTACCATATCATCTGCATATAGTGTAAATTTCTGTTCAAACTTTTGGGTTTCAAAATAGTGTATCTTGTCTGTATGGTCCTAGAGAACAACTATGCAAAATTTGGTTCAGTTCGGTTAAATGGGTGTAGGAATGTAATACTCGCTCTGAGCCAGCAGGTGGCACTGGTGTGTAAACTGTAGCACACAGGAGAAAAAAAAAAAAACAAAACAGAACTCTGGGACCCCCAGGTTCACAATTTTGGGTTCCAAAGTGTTCTGTCTTGTCTGTATGGTCCTACAGAACAACTATGCAAAATTTGGTCCATTTCTGTGAAAGGATTACATTGGAAACAGACAGACAGACATTCTGTTTTATATACATAGATACATTTACAACAATTCCTGAGATCCTTTTTTTGCTTTGTTATTTTGTGGTACTGAGTGTTGTTTGGTAAGGCTGTTACATAATGCAATGTGAAAAGACTGAAGGGGTCTGAATACTTCCTGAAGGCGCTGTAGGTCTGTCTAGACATTCTCAAACTCTGCTTAACCAATTGAAGGCTGCGGGTGCAGCACATTCTGACCTGTGCCTAGACAGGGTAGCACTCCATTGCTCATGTCTTTGTGCTTCTGCAGAAGAGCTTGGGTAGCACATCTGGAAGCATCTGTCTGTCTTGGGAGAGACCTCAGTGATGCAAGATGACCACCTTATGTTTTGTTTCTTTGCTCACTTTTGCCATGGTGTAAGATTTGTAGCTTAATCCGCCACATCTGCCTCGCCTCCCCCTTTTTAGTCTGGTGGTCCGTGCCCAGTTTTTTTTTCCTCCACACAGCTGTTTCTGTCTTAGTTCATCAGTTCGGTTCGACCTCTATATGATGTCACTGATCTTGAGCACCTTACTCAAGCACTGGTGACAAAGAGCACCCACTTTTTAATCTGGAAATGTAAAGTTTATTTCTTTAAGGACATTCAAGCATCTTATTGCATTGCTTCATTTTTTTGCAAAAGGAATGTCTGGAACTCTAAAACCTGCTTTCTTCCATGGACACACGGATCCAGAAGGCATAAACTTACCATCATGGACAAAGGTGTTTGTGAACTTTCTAAAGAGCCTATGAGTTTCATATAGTAGAATACTGAATGTAGAGGTCACCATGAATGGCAATTCCCCAGATATGAATGAGCACATGAAACCTCTGAAATTTCAATCTGGCAACTTCCTTTTTTACATATAAATTAAGAGAACAACCTTTGACGCAGATGAGTGCAATGCAGCCATCACTAACAGTGAGGAATGGCACTGCATACTACGGACTTTGTTACCATTATCGGCCATTTTGTGCTTTCATTCCTGTGTGTCAATGACTGTAACTGGCAGCATGCACAACTGCACAGTAAGCTCAGTCACGGACAAGCAGCTCCATCGGAGAGCAGTGTTCTCATGTTGGACACCAATACCCTTCACCAACATTCTACAGTACAAGAACATGCTAGGTAGTTTTTAAATCTTATAAAAAATGTTTCACTTTAAGCGCTGCTGCCTGACAGTAAGGAGACCTGAGTTTGCTTCCCGGATCCTCCCTGCGTGAAGTTTGCATGTTTCCTCCCACAGTCCAAAGACATGCAGGTTAGGTGCATTGCCGATCCTAAATTGTCCCTAGTGTGTGCTTGGTGTGTGTGTGTGTGTGTGTGCGCCCTGCGGTGGGCTGGCACCCTGCCCGGGGTTTGTTCCTGCCTTGTGCCCTGTGTTGGCTGGGATTGGCTCCAGCAGACCCCCGTGACCCTGTAGTTAGGATATAGTGGGTTGGATAATGGATGGATGGATGTTTCACTTTAGAACATTTCATTTGAAAATTAGCGCCCTCCATAATGTTTGTGACAGAGACCCATTTTTCCTCGATTTCCCCCTCAGCTCCACAGTTTAAAATTAAAAATCAAACAATTCAGAGAGGCGGCACGGTGGCGCAGTGGGTAGCGCTGCTGCCTCGCAGTTGGAAGACCTGGGGACCCGGGTTCACTTCCCAGGTCCTCCCTGCGTGGAGTTTGCATGTTCTCCCCGTGTCTGCGTGGGTTTCCTCTGGGCGCTCCGGTTTCCTCCCACAGTCCAAAGACATGCTGGTTAGGTGGATTGGCGATTCTAAATTGGCCCTAGTGTGTGCTTGGTGTGTGGGTGTGTTTGTGTGTGTCCTGCGGTGGGTTGGCACCCTGCCCAGGATTGGTTCCTGCCTTGTGACCTGTGTTGGCTGGGATTGGCTCCAGCAGACCCCCGTGACCCTGTGTTCGGATTCAGCGGGTTGGAAAATGGATGGATGGATGGACAATTCAGAGATCATGATTCAAGTGCACATTGCAGACTTTTCATTTAAGGGGATTTGCATATAGTTCTGTCACAGCTTGTAGAAATGACAACACTTTTTGTACATGGTCCCCACATTTCAAGGCACCATAATGTTTGGGACATTTGGCGTCACAGGAATTTGTGATCTTCAGTTGGGTTTCATTGCTTCATCAGATACCTCAGCTTGTTTCTACCCTTTGGAGTCTGTAGTCGCCATTGTTCAACATGAGGACAAGAGTTGTGCCAATGAAAGTCAAAGAAGCCATTATGAGGCTGAGAAACAAGAATAAAAGCATTGGAGACAAACCTTAGGATGAGCAAAATCAACTGTCTGGAATATCATGAAGAAGAAAGAACATACTGGTGAGCTCAGTAATCACAAAAGGACTGGTGGGCCAAGGAAGACCACCACTGCTTATAATAGAAGAATCCTCTCTATGGTCAAGAAAAAGCCCCCAATGCCTGAGTGACAGATCAGAAACAGTCTTCAGGGGGCAGATGTGGACGGGTCAGAAACGACTATCTGCAGAAGACTTAATGAGCAGAAATACAGAGGCCACACTGTAAGATGTACACCTCAAAAACAGGATGGCCAGATTACAGTTTGAGAAAAACGACTTAAGAGCCCACAGAATTCTGGGAAAAGGCCTTGTGGACAGATGAGATAAAGACAACCCTGATCAGAATGATGGCAAAGAGCAAAGTGTAGAGACCAAAAGGAGGTGCCCAAAATCCAAAGCAGACCACCTCATCTGTTAAACATGGTGGTGGGGGGATGTTATGGCTTGGGCATGTATGGCTACCACAGGTCCCGGTACACTTCATTTCATTGATGATGGAACTGCTGACAGCAGTGGCACAGTGAATTCGGAGGTGTGTAGTAACATCTGATCTGCTCAAGTGCCAGTAAATGCCTCCTAACTCACTGGACGGCACGTCATCCTCCAACAAGGTAATGAGACCAAGCACAGTGCTGTGGCTACACAGGAGTTTATCAAAACTAAAAAAAAGGAAAATTCTTGAATTGCCAAGCCAGTCACCTTATTTAAATCTAGCTGAGGAGGCCTTCCATATGATGAAGAGAAAACTAAAGAGGACAAGCCCCCCAAAACAAGCAGGAGCTTAAGACAGCTGCATTAGAGACTTGGCAGAGCATCACTAGAGAAGACCCTCAGCACCTGCTGATGTCGATAAATCACAGACTTCAAGCAGTCATTGCGTGTAAATGATACGCAACCAAGTGCTAAATATGATGGCTTTAATAGACCTGCCATTGCTGTGTCCAAACATTATGGTGCCTTGAAATGGGGGGGACTGTGTATAAAACGTTTTGTCATTTCTACATGGTGGGACAGAAATGTGTGCAAATCCCCTTAAATGAAAGTCGGCCATGTGCACATGAATCACGATGTCTGAATGGTTCGATTTGTAATTTGAAACTGTGGAGCGGAAGGGTACATCAAGGAAAAATGTGTTTGTCCAAAATATTATGGAGGACATGACTGTGAAGAAACTATTTTCACTTGAAAATACCAAATTTCTCTTCTAACTCCAAATTCCTGGAGCTCTAAGTCGGGTGCATTTTTGTAATCCATCGCCAACAGAGAAGTAACAAGAATCACTTTAGACAGAGTTGCTGTCTTGTTCAATTTGTTACAAACAGTGGATTCAGAAGGTATCCAGACCCCTTCACTTTCTGCACACTTTATTTTGTTGCATGTTTATAATGAATATATTTGCGACAGTCTACATATAATAAACCAAAATGACAAACATCTTTTCAGAAAAGTTTGTAAATTTATTAAAACTCAAAAAGCGAAATCTCTCATTCATAGAAGTATTTCGCCCCTTAATTTAGTACTTTGCAGAAGCCCCCTTTGCCAGTAGTTCCAGCTTTGAGTCTTCATGATAAGTCTCTACAGTGGGGCGGTTTATCCCATTTACCTATCAGATCCTCTCTAGCTCCGTTAGACTGGATGGGAAGCATCTGTAAACTGCCATCTTCAGGTTTGTCCATACATGTTCTATGGGATTTAAGTCTGGGCCACTCTTGGACAGTCCAACTTGTCGTGAAGCCACTCCAGCATTGGTTTCCTGTCATTGTGGTGAAGAAAGGTGAACCATCACACTAGCCTGAGTAAGTGTCAGTTCTGGGGCAGGTTTTCTTTAAAGAACTCTCTTTATTGGGCTGCATTCACCATTCCCACAATTCAAACCAGTCTCCCTGTCCCTGTCTCCACAGCATGATGCCTCCACCACCATCCTTCACCATAGGGATGGTATTAGGCAGGTGATAAGCAGTGCCTGATGACACCCGACACGGTGCTTGCGGTTCTGTCCAAAGTGTTCTGCAGTCCAGAGTATCTTTTTACCTTGTGCTCCAAGAATCATTTAAATGCCGTTGCGAGAGTTAACCTCTGTACCATAAACGCCTGATTGATGGAGTGCTGCTGTCACACTTCAGACAGGTTTTCCCATCTCAGCAGAAGGCTATGTTGGAGTAACCACTGGGTTCTCGGTCATCTTCCTGAGCAAGGCCGTTCTTGACTGCTTACTCTAAGAAAAGTCCTGGTGGTTCCAAACTTCTTGAATATCCCAACACTTGAGGCCACTGTGCTCTTGGGAATACTTAAAGCTTTAGAAATGTTTTTCTACCCTTATACCGATCTGTGCCTCCCCACAATTTGAAAGTGGAACTTCACTGAGAGTTTCTTGGACTTCATGGCTTGGTTTTTGTCCTTACATGTAGTGTGAATTGTGGACCTTCTGCACACAGGTAGACATGTATCTCACCAAATGATGTCCAGTCAGTCCAGTTTGTCACAGGTGGACTCCAATTATGTTCTAGAAACATCTCAAGGAGAATTAAAGCAAACAGGAGGCACCTGAGCACAATATGGAGGGCCATATCAAAGGGGTTGAATACTCATAGGAAGGAGAGATTTCAGTTTGTGATTTATAATGAATATGCAAACCTCTTATTTGAATTATATCTCTGTTTTGATGTTATTTTACTTTAGCCAGGGGATTGTTGTGAAAGATTTTATATAAACTGAAGATTTTGATTTTCATCATCGCTATCTGCATACGCTAGCTAGATCGGTGGATTATTCTGGTGATGCTGAAACAAAACTGATAACTGATGATCATGTAATTTGCTTGTCCATTTAAGGGATTTTCCAGCTTGAAGGAGGTCCTAGAGGATTGCTGGGATCACGACCCCGAGGCTAGGCTGACCGCCCACTGTGTAGAGGACAGATTGAGAGCACTGACAGCTAACTATCCAAAACCTTCAGGCATATGCATAAGGCTGACCATTGTGAAGGCTCCCAGACAGGCTGGTGCTGCAGGTCAACACGAGAGAAGCAACACCTGGGGGCATAGCAGCACCTCAACAGAACTCCATTACTCAGCCTGTTAAGAAACTCACCTTGAGTGGCAACAGAACACCAGCAAGTGTGATAACAGAGGACACCGGGGAATCTAGATTGAGTGGCATCAGAGAAAGACAATGGATTTTGTTTTAAATGTCATCTGGGTCCACCAAAGGAAAGAACCTGAATGACAGTAGAGGTCATTGTGGATCTCACATTAGCACACAGCAGGAACTTGTCAGTTCCTCTTTTTCAGAGCTACAATTGCTGTCGGTTTTCATTTTCACTGTAGTCATAGTTAGACCCTATTTGTGTCTTGAACTGTAGTCATTTCTTAATAAATACCTTCATCTGCCATTTGTTATTTCTTTCTTGTTCATCCAACGAACATGCAACACGTCACCTTTCTCCAGTGCTATGCTGAACAATAATCAATTTTACTCATTCACGTCACAGGATGTACTCTGTGCACTAAGCTAGATCTATGGAGTGCTTTTAATGTAATATGTATGACGGAATGGAAATGAGATTGTGATACTGCAACACAACAAGGCTAGGACCTTTTATGTCATGTTTTACTTTTATTTCATGACACTCTTTGTGTTAAACAGAATTTAAATGCAAGTATTCTTCAGTTGGACGATGAGCCCCATCTTAGTGAGGACGTCTGGCTTTGCATGGAAAGAAATAGGGAAAGAGTTCTTGTTTTAGCATTGTGTTATAGATCGCCCAATACACACAGTAATTTCAATGCACTTCTCAAGCTTACAAGGGGATATTACAGTCATCGGGGACTTTAACTACCTAAATATTAACTGGGATAACCTTGCAAATAATGGAGCACAAGAGCAGGAGATTTTGGAAGTAATAAGTGACCATTTTTTAAGACAGTCTGTTAAAGCACCAACACGGGGTGAAGCCTGTCTAGATTTAGTTTTTTGTAATAATCAGGATAGAATTAAGGGTGTAGAGGTGATTGAACCACTCGGGTCAAGTGACCATAATATAATACAGTTTCCATTGTTTTGGAAGAATTCCGATACAAAGACCAAAACTGTTAAACTGTGGTAAAGTCTAAGGAGGATAGACTGAGATAAACTGTTAAGAATAGAATAGAATAGAATGCCTTTTATTGTCACTATACACATGTACAATGAGATTAAAAGCAGCTCCTTCAGTGCAGACATATATGTAGAACACAACAAGTAAGTAAACAAATAAACAAATGGTGCAAAAAGTTGCAAAAAAAGAAAAAAAGTTCTGTGACGCTTTATACAAATGGAAAGAATAATAACTAAATCGAGTTATTGCACATTATTTAAATACTGGAAAGAATAAATAACTATTGCACTATTGGGTTATTGCACATAATTTAAATATTGCACAATAATGATGATCATGTGCAGTTAGTAGTAGATATTGGACCTGAGAGTAATGATATTGTACAGTATGCAGATATTACACAGTTATTATCAGTACCATTTAGATATTGGATATTGCACAGTTGATGGATAGAAGGAAGTCCAGGGGTTGGGGGGGTTAGACTGTGTAGTCAGTGCATGTGTGAATTTAGAATGGTTATGGCTTTTGGGGAAAAAACTGTTTTTGAGTCTGTCTGTCCTTGTTGTGATGCACCTGTTGCGCCTCCCTGAGGGCAGCAGGTCAAACAGATCAGAGCCAGGGAGGGAGCTGTCCTTAATGATGTTTTTTGCTCTGCTGAGGCAGCGGGAGATGTAAATATCCATCAAGGAGGGGAGAGGGCAGCCGATGATCTTCTGTGCTGCCTTTATTACTCGCTGAAGTCTCTCCCTGTCTGCCATGATGCAGCTGCCATACCATACTGTGATACAGTATGTCAGCAGGCTCTCGATGGACGAGCGGTAGAAGGTCAGTAGCAGGTTGAAGTCCAAGTTGTGCTTTCTGAGGACCCTCAGGAAGTGTAACCGCTGCTGAGCCTTCTTGATGACTGCTGTGATGTTGTTTGTCCAGGAGATGTCAGCAGAGATAAGGACACCAAGAAACCGGAAGGTATGGACCCTCTCCACACACTCGCCGTTGATGTAGAGAGGGGCTAGGTCGTTGCTGTGCCTCCTGAAGTCGACAATGATCTCCTTGGTTTTTCTGGTGTTCAGAGCCAGATTATTCTTCGAACACCAGACTGCCAACTACAGGACCTCCTCTCTGTAAGCTGCCTCGTCTCCCTTTGAGATGAGTCTGACCACTGTGGTGTCATCAGCAAACTTGACGATGAGGTGGTTGTTGTGGGCCGGACTGCAGTCGTGGGGGGCTCAGCACACAGCCTTGTGGGGTACCGGTGTTTAGTGTGCGAGTGGAGGAGTGGTGGGGGCCGAGTCTCACAGTCTGGAGCCGGTTGGTAAGAAAGTCTCTTATCCAGACACATGTGAGAGGGGGGAGGCCAAGAGTGACTAGTTTGGTGATGAGAATGTCAGGAATGATTGTATTAAAAGCTGAGCTGTAATCTACAAACAGCATCCGGACATAGCTCTGCTGCTGCTCCAGATGGCTCAGCACAGAGTGGAGAGCTACAGCAATGGCGTCTTCTTTGGATCGGTTTGTGCGATATGCAAATTGGTAGGGATCAAAGTTTTGGGAGAGAAAGTCCTTGATGTGCTGGAGAACCAGTCTCTCGAAGCACTTCATGATTACCGGAGTAAGGGCCACAGGGCAATAATCATTTAGGCTGGTGATGGGAGACTTCTTCGGCACTGGAATAATTGTGGCTGATTTAAGGCAGGATGGAATGACTGCCTGGGCTAGGGAGAGGTTGAAGATTTTGGTAAAGATAAAGGTGAGCTGGTGGGCACAAGCTCTGAGCACCCTACCAGGCACTCCATCTAGGCCAGCAGCCTTCTTGGGGTTCACTGCCAGGAGCACCCGTCTGACATTGTGCTCCTTTACAGTGAGTGGAGTAGTGCAGGAACCTGGTGAGGGTGGGGGCAGGGCTGGAGCAGGTGAGTGCTGCTGTTGCGATGATTCAAAGCGAGCAAAGAAGCAGTTTAGCTCCTCTGTTAGCGATGCACTCAGATCTCCTGTTGTTGCATCACAGCCTCTGTAGTTTGTGATGTTTTGTATTCCCTGCCACACCTCCCATGTATCGTGGCTGGACAGGTGGGACTCTATGCTCCTTTTATGGTCCGTCTTGGCTTTTTTAATTCCTCTTTTCAGAGCGGCTCGGGCAGCCCTGTACAGAGCTCTGTCACCTGAGCTGAAGGCAGCGTCACGGTCTCTGAGGAATGTATGGACCTGGCTGGTCATCCAGGGTTTCTGGTTTGGGAAAACCCAAATGTTTTTGTCCACAGTCACATTCCCGATGCAGAACCTGATATAATCCAGTACCGTTCCTGTGAAGGTTTCCAGCTCTTGGTGTTCAAATATGTCCCAGTCCGTCTGTTCGAAGCAGTCCTGTAATTTGGAGAGTGCATTTTCAGGCCAGGTTGTAACAGTCTTCATGGTGGGCCTGGCACTGCGTCTGAGGGGGGTGTAGGCTGGAGAGAGCAGGAGAGAAAGATGGTCGGACTGTCTGAGTTCGGGGAGGGGTATGGCTCTGTACACGTGCTTGATGTTGGAGTAAACATGGTCCAGAGTGTTCTCCCCTCTAGTAGAACACTTAACATGTTGATAAAATTTTGGGAGTACAGTCTTCAAGTTGGCCTTGTTAAAGTCTCCTGCAATTATATGAGCACCGTCAGGGTGGGCTCGCTGCTGTTCGTTAATAGTATTCAGCAGGAGAGAGAGTGCCGTGTTTACATTGGTGTCAGGTGGAACGTACACAGCCATGACGATCACTACTGTTAGCTCTCTCGGTAGAAAAAAAGGCCGGCATCTTACAGACATGTACTCGAGGTCAGGGGAACAGTGTTTGTCTATAATTGTCCCGTTGTTGCACCAATTCTCATTCACGTAAATACAGAGTCCCCCTCCCCTGCTCTTACCGGATTCCTTTGTCCTGTCCCAACGGAGCAGAGTGCGACCTGCTAGCTGCATGCAAGCATCAGGTATCCCCGGGTGAAGCCAGGTTTCAGTTATAATCAAAACACAGCAGTCACGAACATAGCAATTTCCAGTGAGTTGTAATTCCAAGTCATCCGTTTTATGCACCAGGGATCTGGCATTGGTAAGATACAGGCTCGGTAGAGGTGGCTTGTGCGGTTGTTTCTTTAGCCTTAGCATAACGCCGGATCTGCGGCCCCACTTCTGCTTCCTTTCCCTTCTCCGTCTGCGCCGTCTCCCAGACCCGACAACAATCCATGGAGAGCCCGCTGGTCTCGCTATGTTGTCTGGGATGTTGTGTGTGTGATGAAAATCACTCGAAACTGACGTCTGGCACTGCACACCGATGTCTATAAGGTTCTGACGAGTGTAGCGGATGTTCGCCGAACTGATCGTGCACAAATAAGCAAGAAAAAAGTACAAAAACAATAAAAAAGAGCACTGAAAAGGAGAGCCGTGAGCCGCTGCGACCATGTGCGCTGCCATGCCCATAGTAGAAAAGTGTAGAGACAGTAGTAGTAGCAGTGGAACAGGTTTAAAAATGTTTTACATGTAATGTTGGACAGATACATACCTAAATTTGGAATTAGTAGGAAATTTTTTAAAAATCTCAGTGTGTTAATAAAGAGTTGAAAAAAGGGAAAAAGCAGATGAATAACATGTATAAGACTAATAAGTACAAAGTGAATCAAAGGACAGATGCTCTAAAGTTGCATTTTGTCTGAGGCCTTCACATGTCAGGAAGTAGATAACCTCCCAGAGGTAAAAGGAGGACTACTAAGGAGGTACTGAGTTATTTGGAAATTATAGGGGGAGAAGAGCTGCTCAGATTAAATAGGCTGAAATCAAACAAATCTCCAGGATCAAATATTTACCCTCGAGTTCTTAAGGAGATTTGTGAGTAAAACTATAAACCCTTAATGCATATTTTTAGGAAGTCACTGCGCACTGGGGAAATTCCGAAGGACTGGAAAATGGCAAATATTATCCCATTATATAAAAAGGGTGACAGGGCAGATCCAAGCAACTACATGCCAGTAAGCTTAACATGCATCACAGGAAAATTAATGGAAGGAATTATTAAGGATAAGATTGAGCAACACCTGGCAAGGACAGGAGTGATTCTGAACAGTCAGCATGGGTTCAGAAGAGGGAGGTTGTGTTTTACTAACATGCTGGAATTCTATGAGGAGGAAACAAAAGGAGACGATCAAAGTGGGCGGAGTGGTGGCTCTGAGGCTAGGGATCTGCACTGGCAATCGGAAGGTTGCCAGTTCAAATCTCGTAAATGCCAAAAGGGACTCTGCTCTGTTGGGCCCTTAAGCAAGGCCCTTAACCTGCAATTGCTAAGCGCTTTGAGTAGTGAGAAAAGCGCTATATAAAGGCAAAAAATTATTATTATTAAGAATTAAAGTGGAGTATATGATATTATTTATGTGGACTTTTAGAAAGCATTTGATAAGGTGCCACATGAGAGGTTGGGCATCAAACTAAAAGAAGTGGGAGTTCAGGGTGTGGGGTGTAGATGGGTGAAGAATTGGCTTAGACACATGAAGCAGAGGGTGATGGTGCGAGGAACCTCATCAGAATTGTCTGATGTGAAGACTGGTGTTCAGCAGGGGGACAGTTCTAGGCTGCTGGTATTTTTAATATTTATAAATTATATGAATAAGAAGATAAGTAACAAGCTGGCTAAGTTTGTAGATGATACCAAAATAGGTGGATTGGCAGACAATGTGAAATCATCACAAAGGGACTTGGACAGCATAAGCTTGGACAGATTTGTGGCAGATGAATTATAATGTCAGTAAATGTAAAATATTGCACATAGGAAGTAAAAATGTGAGGTTTGAATTCACAATGGGAGTTCTGAAGATCAAAAGTACACCTCATGAGAAGGAGTTGGGAGTCGTAGTGGACTCACCACTATCAACGGCCAGACAGTGTTCAGAAGCCATTAAGAAAACTAACAGAATGTCAGGTTATATAGCTCCTTGATATGTGGAGTACAAGTCACAGGAGGTTCTGCTCAAGCTTTATAACACACTGGTGAGGCCTCATCTGGAGTTCTATGTGCAGTTTTGTTGTCAAGGCTACAAATAGCACATAGCAGTGCTGGAAAAGTGCAACTGGGCTGATTCAGGGCTACAGGGGATGTGTCATGAGGAAAGTTTAAAGGAGCTGAGCCTTCTCAGTTTAAGCAAAAGAAGATTAAGAGGAGACATGATTGAAGTGTTTAAAATTATAAAGAGAATTAGTCTAGTGGATTGAGACTGCTGTTTTAAAAGGAGTTAATCTAAAACACAGAGACACAATTGGTGTTGGTTAGTGAAATTTGCCATAGCATTTTTCACATCAGATATGCTATGTTCACCAGTGACCTTGCTCACCAAATATTTTCCTAAACATTTGCCATGTAGCCGACTTAGATAAACTTTTTTTAACAGTGCCCCATGATACTTTGCGAGTCCAGAAATCATAAAGATGTAGCAATCAGAGGTGGACAATACAGCCATACCCCCATGTGCCTGCCACACAGTGTATAACACTATTCCTAGTAGTGGGCAAAAAATTAGCAGTAAACTTGCAATACATTTAAAAAGAAAATGCACATGCAGAAGGAAACTGCAAATGTTTTGGCCTATTCATATCTTAACTTCTTTTGTACGGATTTCTGTGTGACTTGTGTATAATATGTGAGCCTTCCCTTTGTCACCAATAGGAGGCATTACAGCACCCCAAAACCCAGACGCAACCACACAGTCACAGGTCCTAGATGCAAATGTCAAGTGTATTATAATTATAATACCTTACAAAGACTTCCTAATAAACACAATTCTAATTCTTTCTTTCTTTCTTTCTTTCTTTCTTTCTTTCTTTCTTTCTTTCTTTCTTTCTTTCCCACTCCTCCTAGACAAGCTGTGTCCTTTCTCCACACCTGACTCCAACTCATATGGATGACATCAAGTAGCTTCTTTTATCTTTGACCCAGGAGTCAAATGGAAGTCCCTGAAAATAGACATTACTAATCCTGGAAGCTCACAACAGGGCTGCCTCACAGGACTACAGGTCTCAGCATGCCCTATAGGTGTCTGTGTGGGAATCCTAACCCAGCGATGCTGCCATCTAGCATGTCGAGGGAGCAAATATTCTGAGCAGGTTAACTTCCTTGATTCTACCAATATACAAGCCTTCTGGCCAGGTAAGGAGCCTGAACCTGTCCCAGCAGGGCCACCAGCATAAGTAGTTGTTTGGCAGGTAACACCCTTCCTTTCTTCCTGCTTTTTCCTTCCCCAGGTGTCTCGGCCAGGCAATGGATTGTTACCTGTCACAGCAGGGATAGCAGCCCATGCATGTTGTCCATTAAAACCCTTTAAAAGAGTCCTGTGCAGTTGATACAAACAGGAAAGGCATGAGTCCACAAGCTTTGATGTTGCTTTTATATGGTAGTAGTGGCAGTGAGGGAGCTAAAAAACCAAGCTGGTCTTTTCGGTACAAGAGAGGTGAGTAGCTGTTATGTCTGTCGGTAGGCAAACCTCAGTGAATTCATGCCTCCTGTGTGCCACTGCAAGAAATGTAACTGTTCTGATGTTTAATTCTATTAATTGTGTCTGAGGCAGGCAATGTGGCACAGTGGTTAGCACTACTGCTTTCCAGCTCAGGTCACATTTTTGGCCACAATAATCCATCTAGCATACTTGGACGATGCTTCCCTGGTCCTCAGGGACACTTAAAAGACCACTGCCAACCATTATAATCACTCAATACTAGTTACAGTTTAGCAACATTTTTTTAACTTTCCACTAGAAGCAGAGCAAATTCAGCAGGGTATGCTTGCCACTAGGGGGCCGTGAAAAGCGACACTTTGTGTGCTGCAACTTAGAAAGGGCTGCAGAGATATGGCTAGGACTTGTTTTACTTGTTTTTATTCAAAGTATTTTTTTAGTTTCTTATTTTGTGTTTTCTCTGCTTTTACACTTATTCTCATGGTTTTGTAAGGGCTCTAGCCTTAAGTTTAGTTTGGTGTGAATTGTTTTGTTTATTTATAGTGCTGCTGACTCACAGTAAGGAGACCTGGGTTCGCTTCCCACATCCTCCTTGCATGGAGTTTGCATGTTCTCCCTGTGTCTATGTGGGTTTCCTCCGGGTGCTCCAGTTTCCTCCCACAGACCAAAGACATGCAGGTTAGCTGCATTGGCAATCTTAAATTGTCCCTAGTGTGTGTGCTTGGTGTGTGTGTGTGTGCCCTGCAGTGGGCTGGCAGTGGGATTGTATCCTGCCTTGCGCCCTGTGTTGGCTGTGATTGGCTCCAGCAGACCCCCGTGACCCTGTGTTAGGATATAGTGGGTTGGGCAATGACTGACTGTTGATAATGAAAATATTTTTGCTTACTTCTTTTTGTATTTAACTGTTTCTAGCTCTTTTTGGTTAACCTTTTCTGTAATTCTCCTTTTATCTTTTTTGTGTTAATCTAGATTGGGATTTTCTTGTTCCTCTTTATGTTGAGCCAAGTAGGGTAGGGCCTTCTGGTACTGCTACCTCAGGCCTATTTAAGAGCTTGGCTGTGCCACTTTGAGCATGGAGTCAAAGTCTCATTGCCACTGGTGACCACCTTGCTATTTCTTCTTAGGCTGATTGCACCCAGTTTTGGCATAGTAAATGTATGGTCTAGAACCAAAATACAATTCACTGGGAGTAGCCACTATGTGAAATTCAATGCGTTTGCAATAGCTCTTTAGTGTACTGACAATGCCAAAAGAGATGTCGTATTGCTTCTTGTTGAATTCTACAAATGCACACTTAATACTCACACCTATTTTGAATTTCAACTGCTTTACTATGCAATCCAAAGTCCATCCATCCATCCTCTTCCGCTTATCCAAGGTCGGGTCGCGGGGGCAGCAGCTTGAGCAGAGATCCCCAGACTTCCCTCTCCCCGGCCACTTCTTCTAGCTCTTCCGGGAGAATCCCAAGGTGTTCCCAGGCCAGCCGAGAGACATAGTCACTCCAGCGTGTCCTGGGTCTTCCCCGGGGCCTCCTCTCAGTTAGACGTGCCCGGAACACCTCACCAGGGAGGCATCCAGGAGGCATCCTGATTAGATGCCCGAGCCACCTAATCTGACTCCTCTCGATGCGGAGGAGCAGTGGCTCTACTCTGAGCCCCTCCCGGATGACTGAGCTTCTCACCCTATCTTTAAGGGAAAGCCCAGAAACCCTGCGGAGGAAACTCATTTCAGCCGCTTGTATTCGCAATCTCGTTCTTTCGGTTACTACCCATAGCTCATGACCATAGGTGAGGATAGGAACATAGATCGACTGGTAAATTGAGAGCTTTGCCTTATGGTTCAGCTCCTTTTTCACCACAACAGACCGATGCAGAGCCCACATCACTGCAGACGCCGCACCAAACCGCCTGTCGATCTCACGCTCCATTCTTCCCTCACTCGTGAACAAGACCCCGAGATACTTGAACTCCTCCACTTAGGGCAGGATCTCGCTACCAACCCTGAGAGGGCACTCCACCCTTTTCCGGCTGAGGACCATGGTCTCGGATTTGGAGGTGCTGATTCCCATCCCAGCCGCTTCACAATCGGCTGCGAACCGATCCAGAGAGAGCTGAAGATCACGGCCTGATGAAGCAAACAGGACAACATCATCTGCGAAAAGCAATGACCCAATCCTGAGCCCACCAAACCGGACCCCCTCAACGCCCTGGCTGCGCCTAGAAATTCTGTCCATAAAAGTTATGAACAGAATCGTTGACAAAGGGCAGCCCTGGCGGAGTCCAACTCTCACTGGAAACGGGTTCGACTTACTGCTGGCAATGCGGACCAAGCTCTGGCACCGATCGTACAGGGACCGAACAGCCCTTATCAGGGGGTCTGGTACCCCATACTCTCGGAGTATCCCCCACAGGATTCCTCGAGGGACACGGTCGAATGCCTTTTCCAAGTCCACAAAACACATGTAGACTGGTTGGGCAAACTCCCATGCACCCTCCAGGACCCTGCTAAGGGTGTAGAGCTGGTCCACTGTTCCGCTTCCAGGACGAAAACCACACTGTTCCTCCTGACGAACCCTCCTCTCCAGGACCCCCGAATAGACTTTTCCAGGGAGGCTGAGGAGTGTGATCTCTCTGTAGTTGGAACACACCCTCCGATCCAAAGTGTCAACTACATTGCAATGCAGTTTGGTTTTAGTTATGACATGCAATGTATGGGAATGAATTAAAAACCAATCGTCTTCTTCTTCTTTCGGCTGCTCCCGTTAGGGGTTGCCACAGTGGATCATCCAAAATTGTTGTACTGTATTGCATTTTAAACTGACATGAAAATTGTGCGCCGCAATGAAAAGCAATCGATCGTCTCGTTGGCACACCTTCAATTATGACCCAATAAAAACGTGCCAAAATGAAATGCACCGCAATGAAGTTAACGTTTGCATTTCATTTTGGCACGAATAACGTTCCATACTTTAAAAGGTACATCTGTGTTCGTCATGTCTTGTTTACTGTTGCAGACTCCACTCTGAAGAGGGTGAATGCAATGCGCTACCATCAAGGACGTTGGTCACGTAACGCTCACAACATAAAGGCACGCCCACTGCGTCATTGTGACACACCCACTTCTATCCTTCTGGAAAACCGTTTCTCCTCCAGGCTTCCGGTTCAGTGGGAACGTGACGTCCATGAAGCGTGGGTCGATTTATAGAATACTAACCAATAAGACAAAATTTTACTGGATAGCTGTCCAATAGATACAAGGAAGGCGGGCTATTATCCAACAGGGAAATAGTGGTTTGCAGTGAGTTGTATGCGACTTTGTTTGTGCTGTGTTCACCTCCTAGGATTCCCTGCAGTAGGTGAGTTTTGTTTTAGCTTTAGGTTATTTATTTATGTCACGGATTATAATTAACTAATGAATTCCAAAAGGAAAATAAACTGATTTTTTAGTTTGCGTGAGGAATAATGTAGGCTTTAGAATGTTGGGTCTGTGAGCACGGGACTTAGTGACCCAGTTAAGAAGCGAACATGTTATATACTTTTTACTATGCTATTAGTGTAGTTTCTGTAACGGAAGTCTTTTAAAATGATTTAGAAGATCATGGGAGGTAAGCACTCGTTCAAAATTATGGGAAAAAAACAGTTCTTTAAGTCGTTTCGAAAATGGATGGTTATACAGCCAAGGCAGGGGAGGGGGCTGGTATGCGCGTGCTTTTGCCAGATATGATCGGTACAAACAAGACAAGCAAGGTGTGTCCCCTTGTGGTTTCCTGTGATGAAAAATTGAGAGGCTCTTCTTATTATTTAATAAGTGGATTTTTAGATAAAGCAAAACATGTCAATCAGTACAAGCACAGTGCACTCATGTAACAAATACTTTACGTGACGTACGCGGGTTAAGTTCTTAAGGTAGATAATGCGAATTGGCCACACAATATAAGGGAATAAAACAAAACATTGTGTCATCATCTTGCCTTTACCCTGTTCTTGTGACCAGTGAACAAGAACCAAGGTAGTTGCATGCAAAGTTATCACTTGAGTGCTCGCTTTTCAGATTGAATTGATTGCAGTCTCTTTTCATTGATTAGCAGGTAAGGGCTGCCTGGTTACAACGCAAGGTCCGTTATCTGAAGGCGTAGCACGAGTGTTAAGGCCGAGCTGACACCCAAGTGTTAATCTGGCCAAAGGTGGCAGATGTGTACATGTGTTTGTTTTGCAGAAGCCGATTTTTCAAATCTGCATGCAAATCAAAGGTGTGGCAACGCAAATGTCAGGAAATCATGCTGAGCTCTTTAAGCATGTGACAGCAGTGACCTTCAAATCATATGTTCAATGTTACATTTTTAAACTAATTTTTTTTTTTTTTGGACAAGTTATGAGGAGCTGGAGTTTATAATAGCAGAAAGAAGGTAAAGGCAGAAACTAATCTAGGAGGTAATACTGGTGTGGATACCCAGTGTCTGTAGGGGGAGGGGGAGGGGGGGGGGTTCCTCCCAAGCATCCCAAGCATCCCAAAGAAATTCAAGTTAGCTAAATTAAAATTAACTAACAAGTTGGTGTGTGAGTGGACTGGTTCCGTGTTCAGGGCTGTTTCAGCGCTCAGACCAGGATAAGCTCTGGCCTCTGTTTGACTCATACTGGATTGAGAATCTCATGTTGTGGAGAGCAGGAGGACATGTCATTGGCATATGCCCACTTTAGATGGGGGAGGAAGAGACTTAAGTATAGCTTTAAGTTAAAATTCTTAAAGATCTCCTGCCAAACTGTTTTAGACCAGTTAGGATTATGTGTCAGTTGTATTCAGATTTAATATCCTGAAATAACCTCATTGCATGAGCATTCTTATCAGCAACTGAATTATTTATTCCAGTTCCAGAAAAATAATCTTGTGAGATTAAATGGGTAAATAGGGTTCTGATCCATATATGAGCAATTTTCAGTATAATTCCATGACAGATATCTATCTATGAATACAAATGGGGAAAAAAGGCCCAGCATGAACAATTCTTGTTGACTTGGTTAAATGTTTTTCAACTTGTTTAACATCACTAGTGTCAAAAGGAAATTTATCAACAATTACTCCAGTTTCTAGTCCTTGTGGGCCACATTGGCTAATGGTTTTTCCTGCGATTGTTTCATTGACGGAGGCTGGTTTGTTTATTACATTAGCTGCCCTTTATTTCAGCTTTCAAGGCGATTGAAGCCCCTTCTTCGGTATGGTTATTATATAATACTAGCAAAATACCCGTGCTTCGCAGCGGAGAAGTAGTGTGTTAAAGAGGTTATGAAAAAAAAAGGAAACATTTTAAAAATTAACGTAACATGATTGTCAATGTAATTGTGTTGTCATTGTTATGAGTGTTGCTGTCTTATATATATATATATACACACACACACACAACACACATAAACATATATATACATATACATATATATATACATACAGTAATCCCTCCTCCATCGCGGGGGTTGCGTTCCAGAGCCACCCGCAAAATAAGAAAATCCGCGAAGTAGAAACCATATGTTTATATGGTTATTTTTATATTGTCATGCTTGGGTCACAGATTTGCGCAGAAACACAGGAGGTTGTAGAGAGACAGGAACGTTATTCAAACACTGCAAACAAACATTTGTCTCTTTTTCAAAAGTTTAAACTGTGCTCCATGACAAGACAGAGATGACAGTTCTGTCTCACAATTAAAAGAATGCAAACATATCTTCCTCTTCAAAGGAAACAGAGAGTAAAGCAAACAAATCAATAGGGCTGTTTGGCTTAAGTATGCGAAGCACCGCCTGTACAAAGCTGTTGAAGTCGGCAGCTCACACCCCCTCCGTCAGGAGCAGAGAGAGAGAAAAACAAAGTCAAAAATCAATACGTGCCCTTTGAGCTTTTAAGGATGTGAAGCACCGTGCAGCATACTTAAAAGCTGCACACAGAAGGTAGCAACGTGAAGATAATCTTTCAGCATTTTTAGATGAGCGTCCGTATCGTCTAGGTGTGCGAACAGCCCCCCTGCTCACACCCCCCTACGTCAGGATCACAGATAGTCAGCGCAAGAGAGAGAGAAAGAAAAGTAAGTTGGGTAGCTTCTCAGCCATCTGCCAATAGTGTCCCTTGTATGAAATCAACTGGGCAAACCAACTGAGGAAGCATGTACCAGAAATTAAAAGACCCATTGTCCTCAGAAATCCGCGAACCACCAAAAAATCCGCGATATATATTTAAATATGCTTACATATAAAATCCGCGATAGAGTGAAGCTGCGAAAGGCGAAGCGCGATATAGCGAGGGATCACTGTATCTACATATACACATATCTACATATACACATATCTACATATACACATATCTACATATACACATATCTACATATATATATATATATATATAGTATATATATATATATATATATATATATACATACATACATATACACTGTAGCAGTTAAGGCTTTTGTCCACCTCTTGAACCCTCAGGTACCACTCTGATGACCAGGTGAAAGTATAATAAATCTTCTTTTTATTATTACACTGTGCACAAAGCACTCCACACACCACACTACTCATATAACTACAATTCTCTATAAACCAACAATCCTCCTCGCCCAGACACGTCGCCACCCTACCTCCCAGCTCAGCTCAGTGTTCTGGGCTTCCCATAGTCCTTTTATACACCCTGACCCGGAAATGGTTCCTGGCCAAACCCACAAGTCCGTTTTCCTTCCGGGTCAGGGCAAACAGTCCTCTTCTTCATCCCGGGAGCACGTCGCTTCCTCCAGTCACGTGACTGTGACGCACTCCCGGGTTATAGGGCACGCAAGAGCCCACTAGCCCCCCTACAGCGACTCCCGGTGGCCCCCAAGGTACCCAGCAGGGCTGTGTGTATAAACTACAGAGTCCATGAGGCCCTGCTGGAAGTCGGGGCACCATCATGCTGTCCGGAGGGCTCCTCCTAGCGGCCTGGGGTTGAGGGCCGGACTGGAAAGCCGGCAATCCTCCACAGTTCCCCCCTCTCAGCGAAGCCAACTGGGGCGGAGCGTTGATCCCCGCGAGGGACATTCTCCTCCAAGAGGATGCGTCGTCCGGACCTTGGCGACGATGTCGAGGCCCCCCAGCGAACCTTGGGGGAACAGTGTATCTGTTATCCCACCGCTCCCCTGTCCTCCGGGGACAACTTCGCCATAGGTGGCCCGGTTGACGGCAGTTGTAACACCACCGCCGTCCTCCTGGTCGCCTCTCTTCTCTGGACCTAAAACACCTTGGGAATTAAGTCAGGGTTAGCTCTGCCCTTTCCTCCGCCAAGGAGTGAATTACGGCCGCTTTGCTGCTCTCAGCACGTTTCTTTAACATGTCAGGAGACCCGCGTTTTATCTTGGGGGTCTCCTGCTTTCTCTGGGGCTTGTGCACAGCGTGAGGCTCTCTATGGAAAAGAGAGAGCCTCTTTGCTGTTTGCACGCCCGTTGTCCTATGTATTATTGGAGGCGGCGTCATTAGTACCACATCGCTCCGGGTAACAGCACTATCCAGCCGCCCCGGTTCGATTGGCACTTCCTCCGCCCCTCCAGTAACCAACAACAACCCGCTTACTTTATTGGTCGGGGTCTGGAGTGGTGACTCGCTCTGGCGGGCCACGTCACATGCATGCCCCCGAACGATCGCTTCCTACCCCGGCCAATCAATCATGGTACCACACTCCAGTGTCGGGTTCACAGTGCTTTGGCAGCCGCTACTTTTTAAACGCGGTGCCGGATCACACTGTGTCCCCTTATTATATACGGCGCAGATTTCACTCACCTGCACCGTCGAATCAATCGAGGCCAGGGCTTCTTGGCCTAATCGCCGCAGGTATTCATGCAGTCTCCTCAGCGGCGCTTCGGCTGTGGCTCCCAGCTCCTCCAAACGTCTCCTCAGGTCCTCGATCCCCTGGAAGAAAGTGTAAAGGGGCGCGAGACACTTCTCAAGCTCCCCCAAGTTTATAAAGTTATTTGTCTTGGCTGGAGGCAAGGTTACTTCCTTGTTATGATCACCTGCCGACCGGGAACCAATGAGCACGTCCGCTCCTGGCACGTGCTCTGCTGGGCTTCGCGGACTTGGAGTCTTCTGAGGGACGGGTGGCTGCAACAAGCCGACTGAGGTCTGCCTTTTTTGCTTTAATGGCAGATCCTTCAGTCACATCCCGCCCCTCTTTACCTTTATTTAGAGTTGGCGCTGCTTCGCTCGCCGCCCCCTTCCACTTCAGGGAGCGCAGACGCGTTGGGGAATTATTTACCTCACCGATGGCTCTAACCTGACCTTCTTCCTGGTTGCCGTCGCGTGAGGTCATGTGGGCACATCCCACGAATGGGTTGACTGCTTCCAGCCTACTTCCAGCCCGACTTGCCTTCTGGGTATCGCGGCCATCTTGCCACGGCACGAGGCAGGCATCCGATTCACCGGTTACTTTCCGGAGGCAGGCCTCTGCAAAATAGGAATGATACATCCCCTGCCCTTCGGGCGTTGCCCTGGCGCATACCTCCAGATTTGTCCGCGGTGTCCCTAGTCCAATTAGGGCTTTCGGTGCGGCCGATTGCTGACAGCCTTCTTGCTGTTGTGCCCTTCGAGCTTGCTCAGCCTTTATCGGCTCCCGGTCCTCCTCACACCCAGTCAGGTAAGTCCAGGTCAGCTCGGCGTCGGTCGCGGTCTTCACCCAGTCGGTGTTTGCCTTCTTTTTGCCAGATTTTTTCCCCATTGCGGCTGGCTGTGTCTCACGGCTCCCGATTGCAATGCTCTTCTTCGCGGGTGGAGTTTTCACCTCCGCGGTTACTAGAGGGACCTTCCCTGGGTTCTCTGCCACAACGAATTTTACAGGAAATGCAGATCCTCTGCCACCAGACGGCCAGAGTATCCTGCCGACTACGCCAGTGTAGCAGTTACGGCTTTTGCCCACCTCTTGAACCTTCAGGTACCACTCTGATGACCAGGTGAAAGTATAATAAATCTTCTTTTTATTATTACACTGTGCACAAAGCACTCCACACACCACACTACTCATATAACTACAATTCTCTATAAACCAACAATCCTCCTCGCCCAGACACGTCGCCACCCTACCTCCTAGCTCAGCTCAGTGTTCTGGGCTTCCCATAGTCCTTTTATACACCCTGACCCGGAAATGGTTCCTGGCCAAACCCACAAGTCCGTTTTCCTTCCGGGTCAGGGCAAACAGTCCTCTTCTTCATCCCGGGAGCACGTCGCTTCCTCCAGTCACGTGACTGTAACGTACTCCCGGGTTATAGGGCACACAAGAGCCCACTAGCCCCGCTACAGCGACTCCCGGTGGCCCCCAAGGTATCCAGCAGGGCTGTGTGTATAAACTACAGAGTCCATGAGGCCCTGCTGGAAGTCGGGGCACCATCATGCTGTCCGGAGGGCTCCTCCTAGCGGCCTGGGGTTGAGGGCCGGACTGGAAAGCCGGCAATCCTCCACAACACATCCACATATATATACATATATATATATATACACATACATAAACACACACATATACATACACACACACACACACACATCTTATATATATATATATATATATATATAATTGTGTTGTCATTGTTATGAGTGTTGCTGTCATATATATATATATATATATATATATATATATATACATACATACATACAGTGGAACCTCGAGATACGATCACCTCTGTATACGAGAAATTCAAAATACGAGGAAAGTATGAGCGAAAAATTCAGATCTAAATGCGAGCATTGGCTTGCGTAACGAGCCACGAGCCAGGCTGTGGGTATAGCTCGCGGCTTAGCGAGGGGGCGTGGTAGCAGTTGTGAGCCGCGATCTGCCGTGTCTGCGTTTCTCACTTAAGTGCACAGGTGGGAGACTGCCCACATCCATGATTGTTCCTGTGGCTGATGGGCTGCAGCTGCCATGTCCTCCCCGCATATATAGAGAAGCGCGAGCCGGTTAAGGGGGAGAAGAAGTAAAATAAAAGAGAGAGAGAGAGAGAGCAGGCAGGCAGGCAGGAAGTCGGTGCGGGAGAGCGAGCGAGCGAGTGCAGGCTCGCGTGTAGCTGAACAGTGAGCTGAACAGGCGAGCCAAACAGCTGAAGCAGGACGGTGTAGAGAAGGTCAGCTTGCATTAAGAGTGTCTCGCCTGTTGCAGAGCCCGCAGGTGAGACGCTAACAGAGAAGAAGCACCGGGGATTGTCATCTGTTTTTTAAAGACTGCATCCTTTTGACGTTTTAACCACGTGTTAAAGGATTGTTATTCTTGTGTATTTTAAACCTCCACTTCACAACTGTTTTATTTATTTAAAGATTTATTGAATGCTCTACTGCACTTTGGACACCTGTTTTGATTCATTTAATAATCAGTTATATTATTTACCAGTGTTATTTATTAAAGGTAGACTACAGTATATATAATTTATCAGTGTTATTTGTTAGGAAAATTGATTTTTATGTTAATATATTTGGGGTGCGGAACGGATTAACTGGATTTCCATTATTTTCAATGGGGAAGTTTGTTCTAGATACGAGAAATTCGCTATACAAGCTCAGTGCTGGAACGAATTAAACTCGTATCTAGAGGTTCCACTGTGTATGTGTGTGTATATATATATATATATATATATATATATATATATATATATATATATAGCAAAATACCCGTGCTTCGCAGCGGAGAAGTAGTGTGTTAAAGAGGTTATGTAACTATATATACACATATCTACATATACACATATCTACATATACATATATATATATACATATACAAATTTACATATCTACATACATATAGATATAAATACAGTAATCCCTCCTCCATCGCGGGGGTTGCGTTCCAGAGCCACCTGCGAAATAAGAAAATATGCGAAGTAGAAACCATATGTTTATATGGTTATTTTTATATTGTCATGCTTGGGTCACAGATTTGCGCAGAAACACAGGAGGTTGTAGAGAGACAGGAACGTTATTCAAACACTGCAAACAAACATTTGTCTCTTTTTCAAAAGTTTAAACTGTGCTCCATGACAAGACAGAGATGACAGTTCTGTCTCACAATTAAAAGAATGCAAACATATCTTCCTCTTCAAAGGAAACAGAGAGGAAAGCAAACAAATCAATAGGGCTGTTTGGCTCTTAAGTATGCGAAGCACTGCCGGTACAAAGCTGTTGAAGGCGGCAGCTCACACCTCCTCCGTCAGGAGCAGGGAGAGAGAGAGAGAGAAACAATGTCAAAAATCAATACGTGCCCTTTGAGCTTTTAAGTATGCGAACCGTGCAGCATACTTAAAAGCTGCACACAGAAGGTAGCAACGTGAAGATAATCTTTCAGCATTTTTAGACGAGCGTCCGTATAGTCTAGGTGTGCGAACAGCCCCCCTGCTCACACCCCCTACGTCAGGATCACAGATAGTCAGCGCAAGAGAGAGATAGAGAAAAGTAAGTTGGGTAGCTTCTCAGCCATCTGCCAATAGCGTCCCTTGTATGAAATCAACTGGGCAAACCAACTGAGGAAGCATGTACCAGAAATTAAAAGACCTATTGTCCGCAGAAATCCGTGAACCAGCAAAAAATCTGCGATATATATTTAAATATGCTAAATATTTAAAAAAGGCGAAGCGCGATATAGCGAGGAATCACTGTATAGACATACATATATACATACATACATTCACATATATATGTGTGTATATATACAGTAATCCCTCGCTACTTCGCGGTTCACTTTTCGCGGATTCACGACTTCGCGGATTTTATATGTAAGCATATCTAAATACATAACGCGGATTTTTCGCTGCTTCGCGGGTTTCTGTGGACAATGGGTCTGTTTACTTGCTTCCTCACTTGGTTTGCCCAGTTGATTTCATACAAGAGATGCTATTGGCGGATTGCTGAGAAGCTACCCAATCAGAGCACGCAGTTAAGTTCCTGTGTGCTGCTGATTGGCTCAGCGACGAGTGTTGCATTAACCAGGAAGTCTCATCTCACTCATTCATCATTAACGTGCTAATGCTTCAGGGGCCGTGTCCAAGCACCAACAGAAGATGCAAATGATTGCAGAAAAGGTAAACGTTTTGGATATGTTGAAGGAAGGGAGCAGCTACACCGCTGCAGGACATCGATTCTCTTTATTTAAAAAGGAGGAAAAGCATATAAGATCTACAGCCGCAGTGTCCTTTAACCAGGGTGCAAAACGAGTTGCAAGTGGACGTGATAAGGCAGTAGTCTGGATGGAATCTGCTTTAGGAATCTTTGCAACAAGGTCGACGACGTCATGACCGCTTAAAAGCTGCTACGTGTACTTCGCTATACAGTAAGTGTAAACTTATCTACCGATTTCATATTGCTTAGCAGTTGTTCCTGTTTTTAATAGAGTAAATGGTGGGTTGTAAACAATACAGGGAGGGTTTAAAAACGTCCAAATACACGTTAAATAATTAAATAAATATAGTGTCCCTACTTCGCGGAAATTCAGTTATCGCGGTCGGCCTTGGAACCTATCTCCCGCGATAAGTGAGGGATTACTGTATGTGTATATATATATATATATATATATATATATATATATATATATATATCTACTTATTGGCTCCTGTATTTAGGATATAGCGGGTTGGATAATGGATGGATGGACATCTGTATGCATAGCCCTATTTGCCCGATTTCGTTTTTTTTCTTTCTTCAGTAATATTTCAGTAAACCCGGAGCTTGTCAGTTCAAATCCTGGTACTGACACCACTGTGTGACCCTGAGGAAGTCACTTCACCTGCCTGTGCTGCAAAAAACAAAAGTAATGTAACAAATTGTACCTCAGATGTTGCAAGTTGCTGGAATAAAGGCATAAGTAAAATAGATAAATATGTATTATACACATAGGAACTATTCATTTATTTTCAGTTAAGTCATCTGCAGCAAACTTTTATAAATGAGGGTTTCTCCTTTTTAGATAGTGCAAACTGTTTCTTCTTCATTGACGTTTTCTCTTGGAGAGCGTTTTTCATTTCATTGAAAATTAAAGCAGCAGCTGCCAAAATATGTAACCTTCTTATTAATTTTTCAACATTGTGTAAAATAAATTTATAAAGTAACATAAAAGGTTTAAATACTGGTTATCCTTTTACACTAAAATATTACTAAAGAGATACAAAAAAAGTAAAATGGATATGTTCTTTTTCTTTAAGGAGATTAAATATTACTGAAGAAAGAAAAAAAAAATTAAACAGCCAAATGGGGCTATGCATATGAACTTAAAAGGTTTAAATAAAACAGAAATATACACTTTTATTTTTACTTGCTTAACTTGTGGAGGGTGTATCCTGTAGCAAAGCCCTAACTTTTTTCGTGAAAGCCCGTTTCAGTCAATAAGTCTTAAAAAAAGGTGTAAAGGTATTGACAATAAGCTAAGCAAACCCAGGAAGACATGGAATCGTTTAAATCAAGTATCATTACATCTTCCTTTCTTAAAGAGAAGTAAGGCAGTACTTATAAACTTACATATTTATATATAGACATACATACATATATATATATATCCGAAGCCGTGCAAATACACTCTTGAGAATGCAACGTATAGTTGTACAGAAGAAAAGCAATCTTGCCTCAAATGAATGGCAACCTTAGGTTTACACAGTGCTTTCTTTCTGAAGTACCTGCACTCATGAATATGTCTGTATGTGTCAGTCGGTCAAATCCACGCGCTTCGCACCGGCGAAGTACCGCTTTTAAATTTTTATTAAGAAGAAAAGAAAGCCTTTTTAAATTGAGGGAAAATATACTAATAACAGTTTGTTAAGGATCTGTTTTTTTGTGAAGCTGCCTTCACTCGAGTGATCACTTCGACCTGACTTGGTGGCCAACTATAAGCGTTACCTGGTAGGTAACCACCCATACAATCAGATTGTGAATCAGACTACGAATGCCGTGAATGTAATTACCCCGATCTACATGTTGTCAAATAAACGAACCACACGCCGTAGCGCGGAATGTAATTACCCCGATCTACATGTTGTCAAATAAACGAACCACACGCCGTGGCGCAATTTTAGGGGCTTTGCCTGTAGCGCTGACGTCCGAGGTTCGATTCCCGTAAGGGAGTGAAGTGAGTGGCTGGTTACCTACCAGGTAACGCTTATGGTTGGCCAGCAAGTGAGGTAACATCAGCCACGGGTGCCTTCAGTTGTGAGAAGCAGATCATAGAATGGTTGAAAATAGTTTACTGTCAAATAATGCAAAGAGTACGCGACACGTCTTTCCCCCTTATTCTTGGCTCATCAGGCGTACACACTCACTGCACTTGCTTACGGTAATCGAACCTCGGACGTCAGCGCTAGAGGGGCTTAGCAGCGGTGAAGTATTGCTTTTAAATTTTAATTAAGAACAAAAGAAAACCTCAGAGGTTCGATTCCCGTAAGGAGTGAAGTGAGTGGCTGATTACCTACCAGGTAACGCTTATGGTTGGCCATCAAGTGACGTAACATCAGCCACGGTGCCTTCAGTTGTGAGAAGCAGATCATAGAATGATTGAAAATAGTTTTGTATTTACCTTTTTAGTAAAAGGCGAGTTTTTAAGCCTGAGAAATCACCCTATAAATGCACACGTTTAATTGCACATGTGTTAATATGTATGCTTACACAGTATTAAAAGACAGTGAACAACGTCATTTACCTTTGTTCCCGCGTTTGACTCGTGCTGTAAATCTCTTCCTTGTTTTTAGTTCACATGATTACGTAGGAGGCGTGATGACGTGATACGTGACTCTGCCTCCTCCATTAGAGTATATGGACAAAAAACATGTTCCAGTTATGACCATTATGCGTAGAATTTCTAAATGAAACCTGCCTAACTTTTGTAAGTAAGCTGTAAGGAATGAGCCTGCCAAATTTCAGCCTTCCACCTACACGGGAAGTTCGAGAATTAGTGATGAGTCAGTCAGTCAGTCAGTCAGTGAGCCAGTGAGGGCTTTGCCTTTTATTAATATGTATAGATAACCTGCCTGAAGAAGGGGCCTCAGTTGCCTTGAAAGCTTGCATATTGTAATTTATTCATTTAGCCAATTAAAGGTGTCATTTTGCTATGTTCTGATACCAGGGGTAGAAGCTGTTTCAGGACCAGCATCTCAAAAGTCTTCACGATGTATAAATTAAGACCCAGTAAGTCCTTGGGGTGACTGGAATGCCCTTTCTTTGGCACTGGGACCACACAG
Source organism: Erpetoichthys calabaricus (assembly GCF_900747795.2). Lineage (NCBI taxonomy): Eukaryota > Metazoa > Chordata > Cladistia > Polypteriformes > Polypteridae > Erpetoichthys > Erpetoichthys calabaricus. The sequence goes on along the minus strand of NC_041396.2, from coordinate 289,713,994 downwards.
GATGTTTTCATATGGCTATGGAACCTTCTGCAAACTCAAGGAAAAGTAGAACAGTTACTGAATGATCTAACATAGCTCACTGACACATTTTTCATCTCCAAATTTCTTTTATTCACAAAAACTTACTGGTCTTTTATCTCACTTTTTTTTTTTTTTTAGTTACACCGCCTGAATAATCAAAATGTGGAATCCAAATCAAGGTGAGTAGTATGTGTTGTTTTTTTTTTTTTTTTTTTACTCTTTTCACGGTTTGTTTTTTAATTAGAATATTAGAACAATCTTTTGATGAGAACAGGCCATTCAGGCCAACAAAGCTCACCAGTCTTATTGACTTAATTCTTAAAACGTCAAGTCTAGTGTTAAAAGACCCTAAAGTCTTACTGTCTACCCCGCTACTTGGTCTCTTATTCCAAGTGTCTATTGTTCTCTGTGTAAAGAAAAACTCCCTAATGTTTGTGTGAAAGTTACCCTTAACAAGTCTCCAGCTGTGTCTCAGTCCCAGTCTCAATCTGCTGGACTAATACTCTTTATGTTTTTATAAACTTCAGTCAGGCCTCCTCTTAATCTTCTTTAGCTTAAACTGTAAAGGCTCAGCTCTTTCTATTTTTCCTCATAATTCATCTCCTGTAACCCCAGCCTAGTCGCTCTTCTGTGGACCTTTTTTAGTGCTGCTATGTCCTTTTTGTAGCCTGGAGACCAAAACTGTGCACAGAACTCCAGAGGAGGCCTTACCAGTGTGTTATAAAGGTTAAGCAGAACCTCCTGTGACTTGTACTCCACACAGCAAGGCGCTATATAACCTGGCATTCTGTTAGCCTTCTTAGTAGCTTCTGAAAACTTTATGAAAGTTGATAATGTAGTGTCCACTACGACTCCTAAATTCTTGTCATAAGGTGTACTTTCGATTTTTAGAACTCACATTTTTACTTCCTACATGTAATACTTGAAATTTACTTAAATTTCCTTAAATCATCTTCCAGAATTCTTCCCAAGCCTGTATGCTGTCCAAGTCCCCCTGTAATGATTCAACAGATTCTCAATTATCTGCAAACTTAATGAGCATGTTATTTATATTCCTATCCAAATCATAGAATCTATCTATTGTATATAATGCCTTTCACATCTATCTATCAAAAATACTGTATATAAATATTTAATTTTAATAAATAATGGCCTTAGCAAAATTCAGACAGGGGTTCCTCATACCATCACCCTCTGCTTGTTGTGTCTGAGCCAGTTTTCGCACAACTTTCCTCAGTAAAATTAAAACCTGAATGGAGCAGAACTCTTTTTAAAATAAATTGCAACAAAACTGAAAAGTCCTTCGAATAGGCACTAAAGTACTACTTAAGAAAATGAGCTCCTTCTCAGTCACTCTTGACGATGATCTCATCAGACCTTCGTCTAATTCACGTTATCTTGGTGTCATTTTTGATTTCTCCCTTTCTTATTCTGACCACATAAACCACATTAAGAAACTTTCTTACCTCCACCCCCATAACATATTTCATATTTGCTCTTTCCTTGCCTTTTCTAATGCTAATAAACTTGTCCATGCTTTTATTACATCCTGTATCCATTATTGTAATTCCCTACTGGCAGGTGCCCCTTCTAATCATATATCTCAGCTTCAGTTGATTCAAATCTCTGCTGCAAGAGTCCTTACACGAACCACCAACATAACGCCCATCCTGCTGCACCTTCACTGGCTCCCTGTGTCTTACAGGACCGACTATAAAATTCTATTAATAACGTACAATGCTTTAAATCGCCTTGCACCGACTACATCAGTGACCTTCTCCATCACTATGCTCCTTTCGCCTGCTAAGGTCCTGTTATTCTGGTAGTCTTGTTGTGATCCACACTAACGTGCACTCTGTAGGTGACACAGCTCCAGCTTCAGCTCCATAGCACCCAGACTTTGGAATAAACTTCCAAAATTAATGAGATCAACTGACTCAATTCATTCTTTTAAAAAACAACTTAAAACTCATCTGTTCAGTAAGGCTTTTAACTTAACTTAACATTCTACCATTCTTTCAGTTTACCTCTCTGTCCAGATGTTCAGGATAATTTGTATGTGTGTCATATCACAAATTATTTGTTCAGGCTTTTCTTTTTAGTATTGAATTTAGTATTTTACTCTGCTTTATTAGCTTTTATTCTATTTAATGCTTTGTATATCCTGTATTTATCTGTTTTAGTGTTCTATGCAGAAAATATTTGTATCCAATGTTATGTATACCCTGCTGTTCTTTCTGAGATGTTGTGAAATGCCTTGAGCATGGGAAAGGTGCCCAACTTTTCATGTGGCACCTTAAATGCTTTCTGAAAGTCCACTTTGACCATATCCTTTTGTTGCCTCCTCGTAGAATTCTAGCATGTTGGTTAAAACACGGCCTCCCTCTTCTGAACTCATGCTGACTGTTCAGTAAAAATCCTGTTCTTGCCAGGTATTGGTCAACCTTTTCCTTGATAATTCCTTCCTTTAATTTACCTGTGATGCACGCTTGCTTTACTGGCCTGTAGTTGCTTGGATCTGCCCAGTCACCCCTTTTATATAGCAGGATAATATTTCTATTTTTCAGTCCTTTGGAATATTCCCAGTGCTCAGTAACTTCCTAAAAATATGTGTGAGGGATTTAGATATGTACTCGCTAATCTCCTTAAGAACTCAAGGGTAAATATTATCTGGTCCTGAACATTTGTTATATTTCAGCCTATTTAATCTGAGCAGCTCTTCTCCCTCTGCAATTTCCAAATCACTCAGTACCATCCTTAGTAATCCCTGTTACCACTGGGAAGTTATCCACTTCCTCATATGTGAAGATCTCAGAAAAATGTGAGTTTAAAGCATCTGCTATTTCATTGTATTTTTGAATTCCACTTTACTATACCTGACGCACTTGACCTCCTCCTTGACTGTTCTTTTACTACTAAAATACTAAAAGAATCTCTTTGGGTCATCTTTTGACTTATCTGCTATATTCCTCTCCAACTGCCTTTTAGCCTCCCTAATATCCTTCTTTATGGTTACCCTCATGTTCTCATACACCCAACGATTGACATTGTAGTTATTAGTCTTATAAGCCTTATTAGTCTGTTTTTTTCCTTTGCAGTTTCTTTTTCAACTTTTTTTTTTTTTTTTTTTTTTTTTTTTATAACCTGCTGTGAAGTTTCAGATTACCTAGTAATTCTAAATTTAGGTATGTATCTGTCCTGCACCACATCTCCTAAATATGTGCCTTACTAAACTTAAACTTAACAGTTTTAATCTTTGCATCTGCACTATTCAAAAACACTGAGAACTATATTATGGTCACTTGACCCTAGTGGTTCTATCACCTCTTCACCCTCCATTCTTTTCTGATGATTACAAAAACACTAAATCTAGACAGGCTTCACCCCACATTGGTGCTTTTAAAATACTGTGTTAAAAAAACAGTCACTGATTACTTCTAAAACTGCTGCTCTTGTATTCCAATTTTTGCAAGGTTATACCAGTTAAATGTTGTTGTTGTATCCAAATATTATTTCTATAGCACATTTTCCTACAAATGATGTAGCTCAGAGTGCTTTACAAGATGAAGAAAGAGGAAAAAAGACAAAATGTATAAAAAATAAAATTAGGCAATACTAATCAACATTGAATTAAAGTAAGGGCCGATGGCCAGTGAGGACAGAAAAAAACAAAAAAAAAACCTCCAGATGGCTGGAGAAAAAAATAAAATCTGCAGGGGTTCTGAGGCCATGAGACCACCCAGCCCCCTCTAGGAATTCTACCTAACATAAATGACCTCCATCAGTCCTCATGGTATTCAGAGTTCACATGGAAGAACTTGATGATGATGGTCATGTGGGTTGTGTAAAGTCCCCCATAACTAGAATATCCCCCTGTAAACTTTCCTTTTTAATATTACTAAAAAGATGTGCATTGAAATTGTCTGCATTGGATGGTCTATAACACAATTCTAAAACAAGTCCTATTTCCCTAATGCTTTCCAGATGTCCTCACTAAGATCGGGCTTATCATGCCACAGAAGAAGACTTGCTTTTAAATTCTGTCTGACACAAACAGCAACACCATCTCCTTTTCTGTTCTGTCTGTTATTCTTAAAAAATGTGTATCTCTCTATGTTCTACTCATCCCCGTCATTTTTATTTAGCCAGGTTTCTGTTATTGCTATAATATCCTCATAATTATGCCTCTGCTACATTCAACTCCAACTCGCTTGTTTTAATTTTGACACTTCTAGCATGGTCACTAGAATCGTTGAAACCAGCAAAATTTTTCCTGTCCTGGAGCACATTACTTTTCCTCATAGCTCCTTATCACCGCACCAGTTCCACCCTGCAAAGTGCTTTTTTTTTTTTTTTGGCAAATGTGTCAATTAGCAGCACACACAATGTGTTCACCCCATCCTCTATTCAGTCTCCATACAGCAAAGTTCTGACTGCTCAAGTCTGTGTGGATTTTTTTATCTGGCAATGAGTTGTAGGGAATTTTATATAGGTAGACATTTGAATGCGTGTGTGCATTTGCGTGTTTCACAGTGAAAAAACGTGCATGTCTCACAGATTCGCTCAGGTGGTGCAGAGGTAGAGTTGCTACTTTGCAGTGAAGAAGTTTCTTGGTTCGATTTCCAGGTCCTCCCTGCATTTATGCTTTGGGTAGTGAGCTATTGTTAATATTATTATTATTATTATTATTATTATTATTACATAATAACATACATTTGATTTAAGTCTGTAATAGTCTTTGTAAATTTGTTACTTGTAAAAGTTAGTGCTGAAGGGATAAAAGCAGGCACACACATTCAGGTGAATCATTTCCGCTTGGTATCTTGTTGTCACTGGAACTATTTTTTTTTTTTATTATTATTCAGTTTTATTCTTGAATAAAAGCACTTGTTTCATTATATCTTTGTGAAAGTGTTTATTTTATACTCCAGTAACCACTTGAATGACATCAAATCTGTCTCTGCCTCTCTCGCGCTCTCTCTCATGCATGCACACACACATCCATGCGTGAAAACGCTACGTTATTTGAACATGAGTTGTCTTTCCAAGGGGGAAAATGAAAATATAAATAATGAAAATATTTGAACGGCTTGTTCTAAACCTTCTGGAGTCTGTTACTGCTACTGATCTTCACCCTGTTCAGTTTGCATATCGAACAAATAGATCAGTTTGCGATGCCATCAACATGGGCCTTCACTTTATGCTGGAGCATCTGGACTGTAAAGGAACTCATTTCTGAATACTGTTTGCAGACTTCAGTTCATGCTTTTAGCACTATTGCCCCTGAACTGTTATTAGCTACATGTCTACAGACTGAACTGAATCCTTCCATCTGTAAATGGATTTAAAATATTCTGAGAAACTGGAAACAATACATTCGGGTGGGCTCCCACCTCTCAGACTCTCTATATTAGCACAGGTGCCCCACCCCAAGGCTGTGTATCTACTTTATTGCCTGTATCCCAATGACTGTAGGTCCAATGATCATTCAATAAAATTCATTCAGTTCGCTGATAACACCATTGTTGGTCTAATTACTAATGGCAACGTAACCGCTTATAGTAAAGAAGTGTCTCATTTTATGCCTTGATGTGCTTCCAGCAACCTAGTCCTCCATGTTAGTGACTTTCACAAATAGCAGTTACAGTACGTCTCCCACTAGAAATGAATGATTCTGCAGTTAATATGGTGAAATCCTATGACTAACACACTCAGCTGGGATATTACCACCACTTCCATCACTAAAAAGGCACAGCAGCGATTGTACTTCTTATGCCAACTAAAGAAATTAAATATATCCCAGCCAATCCTAGTTCAGTTTTACAAAGCCATCTTTGAAAGTGTAATCACATTCTCCATTGTTGTCTGGTTTTGGTCCGCAACAGCACACTCCAAAAAGTAAATTTCAGCGTGTTGTGAGGTCTGCTGAGAAAATAATAGGCTGTGCTCTTACCATCTGCTGCAGACCTATATACATCTCATGTCACTAACCATGTCATAAGGATTACCATGGGCTCATTTCACCCAGCTCATCACTTGTTCCACACATCCCCTTTGGTAAACGCTTCACATCAATTGGAACTGAAACTAAAATGGACACCTCAATAGTTTCTTTCCTAGAGGCATAGTCCTCTCAAACCATCAGAGCTTTCTCAGCTCACAACCTGCCTTAGTGAAATTAAAACCTGGATGGAGCAGAACTCTTTAAAATTAAATTGCAATAAAACTGAACTCCTGCAAATTGGGACTAAAATGCAACTTAATAAAATGAGCTCCTTCCCAGTCCATCTTGGCAGTGATCTCATCAGACCTGCCTCTACTGTAAAAAATCTTGGTGTCATTTTTGATTCCTCCCTCACTTATTCCACCCACATAAATCACATTAAGAAACTTTCTTACTTTCACCTCCGTAACATATCCCGTGTTCGCTCCTTCCTCTCCTTCTCTAATGCTGAGAAACTTGTCCATGCTTTTATCACATCCCGCATCGATTATTGTAATTCCCTACTAGCAGGTGCCCGTTCTAATCTTATATCACAGCTCCAGCTTATTCAAAACTCAGCTGCAAGAGTTCTTACTCGAACCAGCAGCAGCGAGCACATCACACCCATCCTGCTCCGTCTTCACTGGCTCCCTGTGTCCTACAGAATCGAATATAAAATCCTACTAATAACCTACAAAGCTTTAAATAACCTCGCACCAAACTACATCAGTGACCTCCTCCATCACTATGTGCCTGCCCGCCCACTAAGGTCCTCTGATTCTGGTAATCTTGTTGTGCCCCTCACTAATCTACACTCCATGGGTGACAGGGCCTTCAGCTGTATAGCGCCCAGACTCTGGAATGACCTACCAAAATTAATCAGGTCAGCTGACTCCATGAATTCCTTTAAAAAACAACTCAAAACTCATCTGTTCAGGAAGGCTTTTAGCTCTATTTGACTTTATTACCTTTCTCTCAGTTTACATCTCTGTCAAGATGCCAATGTAACCTGTATGTGTGTGCTAGACCATCAATTATGTTGTCTGTTTTTTTCAGAATTTACTGTCTTAATCTTCTTTATTTATTTATCTGGTTTACAATGCCATATACTGTATATTCTGCCGTTCTTTATTATATTCTGTAAGTGCCTTGAGCATGGGAAAGGCGCTATATAAATAAAATGTATTATTATTATTATTAAACCAGTAACTTAGGCCTGGTTTCTTAATTGCATTCATGTGTTCTGTCATGTACTGTATGAAGGTGTGTGTGTGCATGCATGTCGATACACACTCACACTTTCACTTGCACATCATCATTTACACATCTTTTATAATTGTACTGTTCTTTAACTTTGTGTTTTTCTTTTTAACTTGTGCAATTTATGCTGTTTGTGTTTTGTTCTGCTATAAGCAGCTCCAAATCTACCAAGTCAAGTTCCAGTACTTTAAGTACTGGCGAATAAAAGTGATTCTGATTGATGTCCCAGGACAGTGTGCACCCTTTACCTTGCACCTTGTGACCGTGACCCACCTATCTGTACCTGTCTGGCCCTGAAATCTCCTCCTGTGCCACTTTAGGGGGGCACACAATCTCTCTTAAGGACACCTGGGCTAGGTCCAAATGTTCTAATATTCTAATTGTTTGTTATATGAGACCCAGTTCATATTCAACGTAACTGCTTATTTTTCACATTCTGCTTTCAGGTCAACCTGGTCCATACCCTGGAGGTCCAATGCCCTCTAACCCTTCATATCCTTCAGGTCATGTCCCCTGGTTATCCCCCAGGCAGTAACCCTGCTTACCCACCTGGCATGGGTCCTACTGGCCCTTATGGTCCCTCAGGGCAACATCCATTTCCACCTGCACACCCCTCTTACCCTGGAGGCCAACCCAGTGCACCCTCTTACCCTGGAAGTATTCCACCAAACATTGGCCCACCAGGTGGTGTCTATCCAGGTAGTCATCCCCAGCCATACCCAGGGTACCCTCCTGGGATGGGAAATCCATTGGCAGGAGGGATGGCTGGGGTTATGGGTGGGTGCAGGTATGGCCACTGCTTCACACAAAATGGATAAAAAAAAGAAGAAGCAGATGAAAAAAATGAAGAAGGCCCAAAAACATGGAAGACATTGCAAGGTGAGCTTTTGTGGTAGAATTTAATTTTGGAAAATGTAAATCCATAATTTGCACACAGAATTTTTTTTTTTTTTAAACATTGTACATTAGGGATGTGAATAAAAGCCTTTTGACTGTTTAGCTGATCTGAGGTTCAGAAAGGTTTAGGAAATTTAAAAAACGGTTTACCTAAAACTGATCCTAAACCCTCCTACCCACAATCCCAAGATTTCACCTAAGTCTGCAGGTGATTCTATAAAAATCAAATTTGCACAACTGAATCAAAATCAAGTATAATTAAGTGACCACTGACCATCCCAGGTAAAATGGTATTTTGGAACCCTTCATCAAGGATTCTCAGTCATTTTGTGTCCTGTAATGACATGCATAGTCAGAACTTGTACAGTAATCCTGTAGATGTTCCAGTACTGGCAGCACCAGCCTTAAAACTCTGGCATTTAAGCAACAGTGAGGTAGTCAAGTAGTGACCTAACAAACTAAAGAGATGAGATATTCTTCAAGAATCAAATATAAAATTGTTCTTCTCACCTTTAAAGCCCTTCATGGTTTAGCCCCTCATTATCTGTCAGAGATGCTGCTTCCTTACACTGCTGCTCGTGCGTTACCATCATCGGACGCTAACTTACCTAAATACAGGTTAGTGACTATGGGTGGCAGAGCTTTCAGTGTGATAGCCCTGAAATTAATTTGGAATGCTCTTCACGAGGAAAAATCTATTATTCATTTCAGACTCCTGTTAAAAACATATCTTTTCATTGAGTTTTATTCATTTTCTTGTATGTGATTTCTGTTGTTTTGTTAATGTGTTTATTGAATGGTAATGTGTCCTTGAGTGTATGAAAGGCGCTACATAAATAAAACTTAATATTATAAAGTTTACTGTAGTGAGAGTGAGTTACTGAAGTGTGTAATATGAGCATAATAAGAAAAGTGTCGGGAATAACCTCTTATTCTGGGCATACTGCATATACTCGCAGATAAGGCCGAGAAATTTTAGGATCTAAAAGTAGGCCCAAAAAATTGTTTTGGCTTATCCACAGGCCAGGAACTCAAATTCTTCTGTTGTTGTGTGTTTTTTTTTTTTTTTTTTTTTAAATTTTGTTCACATTGAGTGCATGAAAAGGCTGTGAAAAGTAATGATGAAGAGTGGTACTGTACATGTTATAGTCTTATCTGAAGCAAAGTCTCTCACTGTAACTAATTTCCCACTTAGTAGATAGCAGGAGAGTTATCATTCATTATCAATTATCATTATGTACCCAGCTTTTCCTAATAACCAATATAAATCCAACAGTCAGCAAAAGCGTATTTAAAAAAACAAAACAAAAAAAAAACTCTGTAATCAGAGGCTCAACAGTGTTCGTAAAGAATATCTGTATTCGCAATGCATTCTTCACAAACTGTACATAATACACTCGCAACTGTACCTGTCGAAGATAGATAGGTATTAGAATAATTAAAAAAGATTAACTGTCTCTTGCCAATGCGTACTTTTTAGTGTCTTTCCTCAGTATTTGAGTGTGTCTCAACCGGCTCTCTCTCTCTCTCTCTCTCTCTCTCTCTCTCTCCAGTGTGCTCCCATAAACCTGCTCTCGATCAGAGGTGGGTAGAGTAGACAAAAGTTGTACTTGTGTAAGAGTAGCGTTACTTCAAAATAATATTACTCAAGTAGAAGAAAAAAGTAGTCATCCAAAAAATTACTCAAGTAAGAGTAAAAAAAGTATTTGGTGAAAAGACTACTCAAGTACTGAGTAACTGTTTGATCATGATAAATGATTTATTTTTTTAGAAATGTAATAAGACACACAAATATAGCAGAATTTGCATATTATTCTATTTCCAAATAATAAAAATAAAAATAAGTAAAAATAAATAACATCTTTACAAAATAAAGATGCACAAATAACACTAAGTTCCAAATCTCAGTTTTTAACAACAAAGCTTTGAAGCCAATACCTACAGTAGGTAACATGTATGTCTGAACAGTGCAAACTACTTACAGTGACAAGTTGACCTGTACACTGACAGTTATAATACTGCATATTCACTTGCCATCCAATAGCACAGCTGATAGAAAATAACATTAGAACAAGGCAGGCTTGTGCATGACTGTCTGTGTCTGTTTGGTTAAAACGTTCTTGTTCTTCACTCAGTGAAGTGATGGTTAAGCTTCAACAGGAGTTGGCTCTGAAGGGTTTTGCAGTGAACAGGAGCTCCTGCGTGACTAAAGTCCCTCACAAGCTGCAGACGCAGAAAGTTTGTGTGTGGTCCATGTGATTGCATTGGCTACGTCTGATTGGTGAAACGGAGTCATGTGATTTATTGTTGCTATGTCTCATTGGTGAAACTGAGTCATGTGATTATGTTACTATGTCTGATATGGTGAAACAGTCCTGCAGTAGATCACTGGCAACTTCTCTCTGGCAAAAATATAGCGTATCTAATGTGTAAATGGAAAAAAGTAATGAGTTCAGTGTTGGCCAATGTAGTGGAGTAAGAGTAGTGTTTCTTCTTCACAAATGTAAAAAGTATGATGCAGTAAAAACTACTCTTAGAAGTACAATTTTTTTAAATAGCTACTCAAGTAAATGTAACGGAGTGAATGTAACTCGTTACTACTGGACCTCTGTCTCCGACTCTGTCATTATTTTTCAAACGCACTTTTCTCACCTCCTCTCCGGTTTTTATACTTCTTTGTCCTTGAAAGCGACTCTCTCTCAGCGTGCCTCCTTTGCCTTTACTCCTCCTCATGGATCTCTTTGTCGCACTTCCTCTTTTGTTACGTCGCCAAAGACAAACCGACCAATCGGTTTTCTTATAGGGTTTTCTTTTATAGCAGATATTGTGAATGATCACAGAGCTGGGGTACACTCTCAAAGATATCCCTGTGACACTCCGAAGTAATACAGCTAGAGAGAGAGAACTTTATTTGTCCCCCAGGGGAAATGTGACTTTTTACTGAAGCTTTTTCAGTAAATAATTAATAAATGGGATAAGTAATAAATGCACACAATGGTCTGAACACACACCCATAATCACTGTAAAGCAAGGAAATTAAAAGAAAGAAGACCTCTGACTCTGCAGTCCCAGTCCCAGTGAGGCATCATGCAGACGCATTGCCGTTCTGCTGAATAATTGATTGACTGAAACTTCTCAGTGTTGGTGTGTCGAAGACAGGATGTGCATCATTATTCTTAAAGGCAAGTCAGTATTATTTTAACTCTCTCCTTATCTATGACTTAACTGGAGGTCCAGAATGCATCCCTGTAACTGAGTCTGCCCGTTTAATTACCAAGGAACTGGCAGCATCTTACAAGTGATTTCTTAATTAGGCATCCCGACTCTGCGGTCTTTTTATTGTAGATCAAGGCTTGAAGTGGGCTGATAACACACTGGTATGACGTACCAGCTTTATTCATTTTTCACCATGGCGTACCAGCATCTCTCACTCAGACCTTAAAGGGGATACGAAACTTCGAAGAGAGAGCCAATCTGTTGATTTTAAAAAAAAAAAAAAAAAAAGCATGTAAATTAGCAACACATCAGGAGGAAGACCAAGAAGCCGACAAAAAACATTGAGTACCAGCACTTACTTGTTTTCCACTTCAAGCACTGCTGAAGATTAATAGTTTAAATGTATGTTCAGACATTTTTTTTCTATTTCTGTTTCATTGAGGCACATATATTTGATTCAGTATTGCTCCATACTTCACTCTAAATATAAAGATAAAATATGGTTTTTATTTTTTAATGGCATATTAATACATTTCATGCCCGTAACTGTCTGATGCATGTAGGATACATTTTCTAACGTAACCTACTGCTTTTAAAGCTGCTTGCGAGGTGGACTAAGTTAGTACACAATTTTGCTCCCCTTCTCCAACTCCAGTAAGCACATTGCAACTGCACTCAGTCGTAGTCTTGGTCGCTGAAGTAGAGTCTGCAGCTCTGGGACACACTGCAACAGTGCTGAACCTGAAAGTTAGCTTGTTACATTCAATATGTTCCAAGACCAAATCGGCACAGGATCCACCCCGAGCTGACAGCACACTGCATCTGACCTAAACTGTTTTCTGTTGTTCTGCATGAAAACATGAGATTAAAAATGTTTTTTAGCCCTCACTACAAACTACATATGTTATCATATAAACAAAAAAACATTTTTTGGATGGAGTACTCCTTTAAATTATAAGAATTGTAGAAAAATGTTATTCTATTGGGTAAAGAAAATCAGAAACATTTCAAAAATGCTTGAGACTCATTTTGTAATCAGTGCTTACTACAATGAACGTGGAGCTAACATGAAGGCCCACAATGATATGTTACATAAAAGCAAAATTACCAGAATAGACATTTGGATCAAGCAATGGTACTGCGCTTGCACTCAAAAGTATGACAAAGTATTAAAAAAGGAAAACGTGAGCCAAGATGATGCAGTTTATTAGTCAAAACTGGAGAAGAAGCAAGAATGGGGTAGGACAGAACTGATTGTAAAGAAATAGCGTATTGTGCCTTTGCTTGTTGGTTTGTTTCCAGCTGCTCCATCATTAATCCTGCTGGCTGTCCTCGTTTGTAGAGCCAGCTCATGCTGCCATGTTCATAGCCATTATTGACATTGTGCCACCACAAAGCACGGTAGTTCATAGGTAGCTCACTACAAGTCAAGCGCTGACAGTGTTGGGGAACGTTACTTGTAAAAGTAGTTTGGTTACATTACTTCGAAAAAAAAAAAAAAGTTCTCTACTTGCATACTGCGCTAAAAACTGTGTTACTTTTGCATTACGTTTTTGTCTTTTAAATGAAAAACTGAAAAAGCCAAATCTGATAATTTTGTTGTGTTTATAGTTTTGTTTTTGTGTTTTATAAATACATTTAATAATTTCATGTGCAAGTGAAGTAAGTAGCTCCATCCATTTTTCCCATTATGACGTGAGCCTCTAAAGGTTATAGTGTAACACTAGCCAACTGCACCACCAGATCCCATTGTTTAAAAATATCTATAGCAAATAGCTGGGCTGATACTTTATGTTTAGGTTTCTGTTATGCCGGGCTTACCCTATGTGATTTTTAGAAATCGTGGACAACTGACTACTCGCACTGCAATAGAGGTGCCAGTTGTATACAGATCTTTGTTGCATACCCTAGAATAGGACATGAGAAGTAATTATAAAGCATCCTCCACCCACTGCCAGTGAGGACTAGGAGTTCATGTATGAGAATGACTGATGTCACAATTTTACGTCACCCATGCTCCATAAAATCACACTCCATAAATGCGTTTTGTATTTTACTTGGAAATCATAATGAATGAGGTATTGTAGCTTTCTGATACTAATTCTAAGACTTTTGCCACAAAATGATAATAGTAATAACATTCAAATAGAAGGATGGAACATAAGAAGGTAGGATATTGCACTAAGCTTCATGTAATAGTCATTTCGGTTTGCAACATCAAGAATAATTGTTTGTATCTATGACGACCTGTGTGCTGATACTGTGATACCGCTTGTGATTCCCACATGCATGAGATCATCCGGTGATCTTTATCTGCATACTATACTATCACACCAACAACTCCAGGAAAACAGGCCATAGTGCTGGGCGGTATACCGTTCATACTGAAAAACCGTTTTAATTTTTTTTATTATATGGATTTTTTCTTAAACACCGGTTTAAATTGCCTAAGCGGACCGTTCGGAACGTGGCGCAGCGGGAGACTGTTCAAGTGGGGGACCTTCCTTTTTCACTGCTACACCCGCTAAACACAGATTTGTTGCACCTAGGGCTCTTTTTCACTGCTACACCCACCAAATAGTGGGCGGTAGCATAGGTTATGCCGCGTGGTGAAAATGGACAGAGAGCCGAAAAAAAGCAGTCACGTCTTGTCGCCTGGAGATGCTTTAGTTTTAAAAGGTCAGATGTGTAAATACTGTTTCTATACTACTGGATAATACTGCAAGCCAAGTTGTACTTGTTTTATTTTTCAATAGTCGTAATGTACCTAGGTACTATGTAATATTGTTGGCTTTATTCTCGTACTTTGTCATTAAAGTTAGAACATCGTAAACTAAACTTCATCGTAAAATGAATATTTATTTACTAGAATTTTCTCAAACCCCGTCATAAGTTATATAGCACATTAAATGCTTTGTGTTTAGTGTTCCCCGAGCTGAGTACTGAGAAAAGCGCTATATAAATGTAATGAATTATTATTATTATTATTCTTAAACTGACTTCCTTCGCACTAAGAGGAGGGCAACGGCAGCGATCGCCGCACAGAATCCATTCACATGATATTCATGCTCTCTGAACATTTAGAATGCCAAGATAAATACTTGATATAAATTCTAAGTTTTCAGAGAGCAGGAATATCATACAGTGAATGATTCTGTATGGTGATCGCTGTCTATTAGTGCGGAGGAAGTCAGTTTAAGGAGCGTAGTGATTAACAACTGGGTCGGGGAACACAACACAAAGCATTTAATGTGCTACATTAAACTTATGACGGGGTTTGAGAAAATCTAGTAAATTAAACAATGATTTTAGGATGAAGTTTAGTTTACGACATTCTACTTTAATTATAAAGTAAACTATGAGAATAGAGTGGAAATGTCGACTTTATTCTCGACGTATAGTTTTTTTTTTTTTTTCTTCCCTGTGTCCGTATTTTTTTTTTTTTCTTCACAGAGGCCCTAATACGATTCCGTAGGGCTATACCACAAATACAATTATAAATTCAAGTTGCAGTTGTATTATTTATGTATATAGCTTAGCTTGAAGCAAGGTCCATATTAATGCAGTTTGCCTAAATGATAGTTAAGTTGGTAAAGATGTCATCACCAAGATTGCACTTGTTTTATTTTATTTTAATTTGGTGAATACTGTGTAATGCACCTGGACTTTTGAAGCCTTGAAGTAATAGTACAACTATCAGTAATAATACAATTATTTATTTTATTGTTATTATTTATTAGTTTAAATATTATGCAGTTTAATGATGGGTAAAGTTGTTTAAAAAGTCACTTTAACGTGTCAGTGGACAGAGATTGTTAACATTAACAGAAAGTGTACAGTAATCCCCCCTCCATCGTGGGGGTTGCGTTCCAGAGCCACCCGCGAAATAAGAAAAATCCGCGAAGTAGAAACCCATATGTTTATATGGTTATTTTTATATTATCATGCTTGGGTCACAGATTTGCGCAGAAACACAGGAGGTTGTAGAGAGACAGGAACGTTATTCAAACACTGCAAACAAACATTTGTCTCTTTTTCAAAAGTTTAAACTGTGCTCCATTACAAGACAGAGATGACAGTTCTGTCTCACAATTAAAAGAATGCAAACATATCTTCCTCTTCAAAGCAGTGCGTGTCAGGAGCACAGAATGTCAAATAGATTGAGAAAACAATCTCTAGCAAACAAATCAATAGGGCTGTTTGGCTTTGCGAAGCACCGCGGCACAAAGCTGTTGAAGGCGGCAGCTCACACCCCCTCCGTCAGGAGCAGGGAGGGAGAGAGAGAGAGAGAGAGAGAGAGAGAGTCAGAGTTTGTTTTTCAGTCAAAAATCAATACGTGCCCTTCGAGCTTTTAAGTATGCGAAAGCACTGTGCAGCATGTCGCTTCAGGAAGCAGCTGCACAAAAGATAGCAACGTGAAGATGATAATCTTTCAGCATTTTTAGACGAGCGTCCGTATCGTCTAAGTGTGCGAACAGCCCCCCTGCTCAATCCCCATACGTCAGGATCAGAGAAAGTCAGCGCAAGAGAGAGAGAGAGAAGAGTAAGCAATCTAGCTTCTCAGCCATCTGCCAATAGCGTCCCTTGTATGAAATCAACTGGGCAAACCAACTGAGGAAGCATGTACCAGAAATTAAAAGACCTATTGTCCGCAGAAATCCGCGAACCAGCAAAAAAATCCGCGATATATATTTAAATATGCTTACATATAAAATTCGCGATGGAGTGAAGCCGCGAAAGGCGAAGCGCAATATAGCGAGGGATCACTGTAGTTGTTTTACAAAAAAAATTTATTCCTTTTCTAAGACATGTTCAGTGCAATACAAGTTTTGACAAGCACGTCTGGTTATTTTCCTAAGTCTAAATACCTCTTTGGATGGTTGAAAATATGTTGTCAAAATTATAATTTAAGTTTTTGCAAAATTTGTTAAATAAAAAGGTTCTATATTTTGACTGCATCTGTTATGCAATGTGATTTCCTTCTCTTCATTAGTGCACCCCCCCTTGAAAAGTATCACTTTATGGGGCAATGCAAACCTGTATTAATACTTGTGTGCACATTAAAATGTTTTTTTTGTACAATGTACAATGCTCTTGACAGTGGAATAGGTTATTCTTAGCTAGTAATTGAAGTGGAAAATGTGTTTAACATCCACTCATGCATGGGAAAAAATACCGTCAAATACCGTGAAACCGGGATAATTTAGAAAAATACAGCGATATAGAATTTTGGTCATACCGCCCACCCCTAACAGGCCATTTGCATGAATGTTGCTTTTTTTTTTAATATATATATATATATATATATATATATATATATATAATATATGCGCATGAAATGTATAAATCTGGGTGTTGCATGTTATAAGGGCATTCAAAGTTTGGTGCAGAATTTTACAAATGTGACACACCTTAAGCATTGCTATTGCATTAAGCTGCATTATTCCTGTGTCCACAAAATGTAATTTTACCAAGATTTTAATTTTGGCTGTCAGTATTTGGCTTTTCTGTTTAGATGGAGTTAATACATAGAATGAAGTAGAGCAAGCAATTATGTATCTGATCAACAAGGCTTATTCTCACCTTGACAAAGCTTGGCAGCACTGTGACAATTATGTTTATTTGATTTCTTCAGCGCTTTCAAGTGGTTTCTGGAGGAGCATCATGGCCGGCCTTACACTGGTACTGTGAGTGCTATGCAGAGTGGAGGCAGAACCTCTGCATTTTTTCCAGTTGATTCTGCGGTTCGTCAGGGGTCTGTTTCTGCTCCTACTTTGTTATGTACCTGTATGGACTGGGGTGTTGGGGCAAACTCATGGAATCCAGCAGCTATGAGGCATTTGTTGGAAAGTCCAATCTTGACTTTGCTGACGATGCTGTGATCTTCATGGAGTCAATGAAGGCTCTGATTGGGGGCTCTCGAGAAACTGGGTGAGGAGTCTGAAGGTCTGGGCTTGCAAGTGTCCTGATAAAAACCAACATCCCAGGCCTTTAATGACATCTTGGGCACAGCCATCAGCAGAGTGTATGTTTGCGGAGAGAGTGTTGACCCGTCGAGAGGTTTACTTACCTCGGCAGTGACATCGTGTGTCTGGTGACTCTTCCTATGAAGTCAGTAGATGGATTGAGAAAGCATGGGGTGGTCATGAGGTCCGCTGGAAAGGGGTGTGTGGTGCTTCTGATATCTATACAAAGGATGAAGGTCCAAGTCTTTAAAGTCCTGGTGCTTCCCTGCTTTGCAAGGACAAGGACACTATCCAGTGACCTGAGACAAACTCTGGAATCATTTGGTACTGTGTCTCTTTAGAGAATCTTTGAATACTGCTGGTTTGACTTTCTTGTCACGGAGGGTCCTGAATGAGGCACATTACCTGCATTGTGAGCTAGCGTTAGTTATGGCACTACGGCCATGTGGCGCGATTCCCCAAGGGTGATCCAGCTTACAGGACCCGAGTGACTGGACCAGGCCATGGGGATGCACACATAACACCTGGCTGCGGCAGACAGAAGGTCATTTCTGATGGGTTGGAATTACCGCATATCTGCCTGGGGTGCTGCCAAGCAGGATCCTGAGCTGTTTCGTAGTGTGGTGGGGTGTGGCAACGCGCTGTACCATCTGCCTGCTCCCTAACCTGACCTTGTCACTTGCAGAAATTCTCAGACAATTCTGCACTTATGGGGGTGTATTGATAAGGGGGAATAAGACAGAGGAGAGGGTTCAGGTGGAGAAATTTCAGAACTGTCTGCAACTTAACATCAGCAAAACCAAGGAACTGGTTATTGACTTTCAACAGCATCAAACACCCCGTACGTCCAGTCACTACACAGTGTGTGGATGTAGAGGTGGTCCACTCCCTACAAGTACTTGGGGTGCACATCAATCTTGGGTTGGACTAGTCTCATAGCACAGAGGAACTATACAAGAAAGGACAGAGCATGGCCTCTTTTTTCTAGAAGGTTGTGTCCCCTTAATGTGAGAAATGACATCCCTTCACATCTTCTACAACTCCGTGATGGCCAGGTGTGATGTGCTGGGCTGGTGACTTCATTTAAGAGAGAACACCAGATCAACAAGATAATTTAAAAGTGTAGGCACAATTATGGTACATACTGTGGACCCCCTGCAGGTCATAGCAAAGGAGAGCATGAAAACAAAACTGCATGTCATTATGAAAAATGCTACACATCCTCTCTCTGCACGCCAACAAATTATTCAACAGAATTGTTTCAAAGAAATGCATTGGGGGCTCCTTTATACCAACAGCAATATGACTGTATAGTGCCTCACAGGGACTGCCAAGTCAGATTTTTTTTTTATTCCTTTTTAGTCATTCTGGTGTGTGTGTGTGTGTGTGTATGTATTTATTTATGTAAAGAGCTTCTGCAAAAGGTCAAATTTACCCTGGAGACAAAGAAAGATCTATCCAATGAGCTCCCCTAAATCCTGGTGATGTTAGGAATAGTTTCCTAAATTTGGAAATCTGATAAAGTGTTAATACTCTTACTCCTAAGAATAGCACCAAATTTGAGTCACTGTTAAGAATTTTTGAGGGCAGTTAGGACCATTTTCCTCCTCTGAGACACTTGATAAACACAGGTGTTGATCTAGGTCTTCATACTGATTTGTACCACTGCAAAGAGCTTTGTGAAGGCATCTTTTGACATACTGATCCTCCTTTTGATTTCAGAATCGCACTACCCATCATATGTTATCGCTACCCATGCTACTCGTCTAAGGCGGGGGTTGAAATCTAAATAATCAATGCAGACCTCTGCGTTAATCTTTGCAGTCCAGTGTGCCTGACCATTTGTTATGTCTCTGTTACATACCATTTGGTATGAGATTAATGAAAGTTGTGCTAATATTTGGGATGTGCCATCTGTTGGATATCAGAGACATAGAAACCAGAGAGGTCCACAGACACTTGGCCTTTTATTTAGGGGCTGCTTCACAAGTAATTAAAACATTTTCCTTGTATGAATTTCTTACCAATTACTTTGATGTTGCAGATAGGAGCTTCTTTTTTTCTTGGACGGCACCATAGATTCCGTCTTTTTTTGCAATTGATCCTCCTGGGTACGTTGCAGTCTTTGAAAATACAGAACATTGTTATGTCAGTGTAAAGCTAGGATGCTTCTTAGACTGAGCCTTAACACTGCTGTATGTGTTTATCCTGAGGCTGTGCCTTTTATTGTTTTGATTTTGTTTGTTTCTGGTTTGTCTTTTCAGCATTCATCCAGGCAGCAGTAGCAGCAGCAGTGATTCAGATTAAAATGGCAGGACACATGGCAGTGAATCAAAGCAGTTTGGAACGGTGATTTAAACCACATGATATGCCATCTTTTTCCCCTTACTCTACCTCCTTAGAAACTTTCTAATATCCTTTCACAGGAACTTTTTTTTTTATTATTTTTAGTGTGCACCCATTCTTTCTTCATTTATTACTCACAGTAGCTTACAAACCTTGTAAAAATTGTGGAAATGCTAATGTCAGTTAGTGACAAACTGGGTAGTGTGTCATGTGTCCCAAAATGGGCTTGAACTGACTTAAGGAGCTCTGTCCGTGACATTATGGGGAATGTGGTGTTAATGGGGGGCACAGGGTTATGAAGACAGAATCTATAGGATCAGGTTGCCACTCTGGAGTAATGTTTAAATTATTCACCAATAAATGCAGCAATCACAGTGGCCTTATTTCCCTCTTTCTGAAATTATGATGAGAGTTTTAAAGTAAATTGTAACCTTTATAAAAATAATATATTTGTATATTATTTTAATTAAGATTCCATTTATGATTGAAGGTGTACATTTATGGGAAGCCTTAATTGTATAACTACTGATTTGTATAACTTGATTTGAATTACTTTTTTTTTTTTTTTTTTTTTTTTTTATACTATAGAATAAAATGTTTGCATTAGCACACGCTTTATACATGTGAGCTTATTTGTATATGTCTATATTTTGTTGTGCACCATGTTGTGACTGTTCTCAGCTTATAAGTGGAGGTACTTGTGATTTATCTGAATAAAAATTGAAATAAAACGGCCCTGACCCCACGGTCATGACGGCATTGTTAGTGTACTTGCAATCCAAAGATGCACGCATTATGTTTGAGGTAACATGATTACACATTATGGAAATCAGAGATTGTAAGGTGGGCTTGTGCTGGCATCTGTGTGAGTGTGGCCTGTGACACACTGGCATATCCTGTGTGATTGCTGTAGCCTCCACCACTCCATGACCCGTTTGGAAAATAGAGACTGAAAACAAACAATATAAAGTAAATTTTTAAACGGTCCTAAAAGCCAGCACAGCTTAAATGCATTTTAACTTAGATTCAGCAGGTCTATGGCACCATTCTGCCATGAGAAACTTCATCATGTGGTGTTTTGGTGTAGCATACTGGAAGACCTGTTGTGATAGTCTGAATATTCAAACCAAAGCTGAATAGAGTTGAGGTGTGGTGACTGGCATGGCTGTAGTATCTACAACACCTGTAAAAACTATTCACCCCTTGAAAGTTTTAACATTTTATTTGTATTCAACTAGGGGGCTTTGCCCCCTGTTCACTTTGCTCGCCAAACCCCCGGCCTGCGCTACACACCAGCCACTTTGCATCTCTGCTGATTACGTATGTGAATTTCACTTTCATCAAACAACAAATATTTTAATTCTAGTGGATACGCCGCTTCATTGGGAAGAAATACTACTTCTCCCCTAATGGCAATACGAATTAGACGATGTACAAGTCTCCGACTTAAAGTGTAAATCCGAACAATATCTTCAATCTTTTTTCACTTGTATCCAGCAGGGGGAGGTAGCGCCCTTGTTGGAATAAGTTCTTTTGTAATTGTGGCGTGTTTCATAACCCAAAACTATGTAGATAAGATATTAAAAGGCGATTCCCCTCCCTTGGTGATACAGCAGTAAGAAATCACATAGGAGAAATAACTTGGCTTTCTTTAATGACGGTTTACGCGGCAAGATGTAATACAGAAACTGGAATTCCCTGTGTTTTATATAGACACTAGGACTAGACATTGTTCTCCTCTCCCACTAAATTAATCTTAGCCTGGAGAGTTCTATTAATTTTTTTACATCTAAGATGTCCCACTTAAAGGTTTTCCAATGCTGTATCTGTCCTTTTGTCTGTATAAACACAGGGAACTCCAGTTTCTATACTACAACTTGCCTGAAGAAGGGGCCTGAGTTGCCTTGAAAGCTTGCATATTGTAATCTTTTTAGTTAGCCAATAAAAGGTGTCATTCTGCTTGACCAACACCCTACTACTAATGTCAAATTGAAAACAGATCTCTGCAAAGTGGTATAAATTAATTACCAAATATGAACACAATCCTTGCCCTCGTAAGTATTCACCCTCTTGTGTGTACAGGTTTCTTTTTCTGCCCCCCTTCTAAATTACAAAACTGCTCAAGCGTCATTGGATTGTGTGGGGATCGCTAGTGAACAGCCATTTTCAGGTTCTGCATTTGAAGGTTGCCGGTTCGAATCCCTGTCACTGCCAAAAAGAGATCCTACTCTGCTGGGCCCTTGAGCAAGGCCCTTAACCTGTAATTGCTCCAGGGGCACTGTACAATGACTGACCCTGCACTCTGACCCCAAGGGGTATGCGAAAACTAACAAATTCCTTATAGAAGAAATTGTATAAGGTGAAATAAAGAACAAAAAAAAAATCAAAAATCCGGATTCTGACTCAGCCACTCCAGGACATTCACATTGTTGTTTTGGCTTATGGTTTTGGGTTGTGGTCTTAGTGGGAAAGCAAATCTTCTCCCAAGGCGTAAATGTTCTTTTTAATATACTGACTGTATCGGATTTTTCTCTAAATTTTCCCCCTATTTTGCTGCATTCATTTTACCCTCAAAAGCTGTCCAGGGCCTGCTGCAGTACAGCGTCCCCCACATCCTGATGCTGCTACCACCATGCATCGTGGTCTGGATGGTTTGGTTTTAATAATGTGCAATGTTCAAACATGGCGTTTAGTCTTGATGGCCAAAAAGCTCCATTTTGTTCTCAGCAGATCATAGAATCTTCTTGCAGCTAACTTTGGAGTCTCCCGTGTGCATAGCCAAGGTGTTATGTGTGTGTCTTTGTCAGTCTCCCATAGAGGTGTGACTGGTGAAGCACCTCAGCAAACAGTTGTTACCTGCACAGTCTGTATGCTTCCAATCTCACTCACTGTAGCTTGTTCTCTGAAGTCTCTCGGTGGCTTCCCTCATTCACCTTTTTAAGTTTTTTGTGGTGCGCCTGGTCTAGTCAGATTTCCAGCTCTGCCATACTCTTTCCATTTTCTATTAATTGATTTAACTGGATTTTCAGCGACTTGGAGAATTTCTTGGTTGCGTTTAGGCCGCAATCAACTGAGACCCCCGGACAGATGATCTCAATTGAGCTAATTCTGTGACTTTTAAAACTAATGGGGCAAACCAATGTAGTTGTGTCATGCGAAAGATCAATACTTATACAATCAATTATTATTTTGTGTTTGATATTTGTCCTCACAGGTGGCGCAGTGGTAGCGCTGCTGCTTTGCAGTAAGGAGACTGTGGAAGATTGTGGGTTCGCTTCCCGGTTCCTCCCTGTGTGGATAGCGCTTTGAGTATTGAGAAAAGCGCTATATAAATGTAATGAATTATTATTATTATATTTAGCATTAACGTAGACCACTTTGTAGAGATCTGTTCTCACTTTGACATCAGAGTCTTTCTCTGCTGATCAGTGTCAAAAAAGTCAAACTCCACTGTGATTCAAAGTTGTATAAACAAAAATTTAAAAACTACTTTTATAAGCACTGTGATTGGCCTTTTGTCAAACTTTTGCAATTATTCATTGACCAATGGACTTACTGTTGTGCTAGTTTGTGGAATCATCTAGGATATGTGTTTTTAGTTAAATAAAACAGATTTCTCTATTTGAATCTCTACATGTTTATCTGATAAAGTTCTGTATTTAGATGTATACCTGTTTATCATGGTGCCAGAGAATGGCAGCATGTTGGTCAGATATGCAAGTAAGAATTACATTGGACTCTGCACACAAAATGGTAGTTTTTTAGAGGGATCCTTGTTGTCCAGTGAAATTCTTACTTGTTTGGTCTAATCAACACGTTACCACTTTCTAGTACCACAATTAGTTAGTAGAACTACCTTACCTCTAAACTTCTGTCTTCTTTATATCCTTCTGTTCATCCATCCACCCATTTTTAAATGTACTTAATGTTACAGGGCACCAGAGCCTCTTACTGCAGCAGTGACTAGAAACATCTCTGGATCAAGGTGGGAAGAAACCTTGGAGACAGTAACAGTCCATGGCAGTCAAGTGGTTACTAATAGTAGAGTGAAAATGATTGACTACTTCCTTCTGCCGACAGAAGTGAAATTTATGTGATCACTCAGAATTGCTCAGTGTTTGTTCTTCTTCTCTAAAGGTAGTGGTAGACCAAAGCCATGGCAGAACAAAAAAATGTGCCCTCAAGCCATAAGAGTGCCACCGGAACACATCACTGTGGGGTATAAGGAGCATTTGTAACTGCCTCAGGATTACACATCTTCTTATTGAGAATAACTCGTGTCCAAGAGAGAGCATTCGCTTCACGAATGGACCAGGTTCAATTCTGGGAACTGAGCGGTGGAAAAGGTTGTTCTACTTAACAGGCCTTGTCAAAGCCACCAATGGTGACAAAATAACCTTACACACAAATACACTAAATCCTAATCCAAATAATAATTTTATACTTCGCTTGTATTAAATGAGATTTTCAGTGTACAACCCAGGCCAGGCACTTCAGTGACAATTCCATTTGGATGAGAGCAGGGTGACAGTAACATAGTAGTCAGGACGCTCTGTCTGTCCGTTCGCTGAGGCACTGATGGCACACAGGCAATGTTCTGTCTGTCCCAGGAGAGCCTGAAAAGTATTGAAAACCAAATGCAAGCACAGTAATATAGTGAAAATAATAGGCAAAAATAAAATGCATAAAGCGCCCTCCATATTGTTTAGGACATAGACACATTTTTCATTGATTTCCCCCATAGCTCTACAGTTTAAAATTACAAATCAAACAATTCAGACATCGTTATTAAAGTGCACATTGCAGACTTCATTTAAGGCAGGGATCTTAAACTCTGGTCCTGGAGGGCCGCAGTGGCTGCTGGTTTTCATTCTAACCCTTCTCTTAATTATTGACCTGAGTTTGCTGCTAACTAACTTCTTTTGAGTTAACTTTAATTGGCTTGCTTTTTAAGATTTGTTCCTCTGAATTGCTTCATTTCTTTCCTTAAACGGCACTCAAACTGAAATGAAATGTGAAGTGAGTGAGCTGACAGAAGACCAACTAAGTCAGGGCCTCAAACTCCTACCAGTTGCTTCATTAGGGGCCGAGTCTTGTTGTTAATTAAACTCATTCCTTTATTCCATGGCTTGGTGCTGCTCTCATTGTGTAATAGCAGACATTTCTGAAATTGTCGATTTTCTCTTTTCTAAGAACGCTGATCAAATGTTTTGTGGATCTGAGCAGATCAGAAGTCTTGAGACCTTCATCTCTCTTTTATTTTCAGATATTATATGATGGTCACAGTTTGCTGGTCATATTTTGGCTCATTTTGTGTCTCATTATTGATTGGCAGCTAATTAAGGAAAAAGAAACAATTAAGTGGTCCGAGTCTTCAGGAGCAAGTCAATTAAAATGAATCTAAAAGAAATTAATTAGCAGCACAATCAGGTCACTACTTAAGAAAGGAGTTAGAATGAAAACCTGCAGCCACTGAGGCCCTCCAGGACTGGAGTTGGAGGCCACTGATTTAAGGGGATTTGCATGCATTTTGGTCACAGCATGTAGAAATGACAACATGTTTTCTACATGGCTCCCAAATTTCAGGGCACTTGGCATCCCAGGTGTTTGTGATTCGTCAGGTGGGTTTCAAGGATCATCAGATACCTCAGCTTGCTTCTCCCCTCTGGAGTCTGTAGTCGCCATTGTTCAATGTGTGGACCCAATGAAAGTCAAAGAAGCCATTATGAGGCTGAAAAACAAGAATAAAACCATTACAGACATTGGTTTAACCTTAGGATGAGCAAAATCAACTGTCTGGAATATCATGAAGATCCCCCCAAACCTTTGACGATGTTTTCCGTCCATATTTCACAACTGTTAACACTGTGCTGTTGTGTTGTATTTCTGGGGTGGCCATGATAGACTGGCCATCGAGCTCTGTGAAGATGGTTACTTGTGTTCTGTTTTGTGTGTTGTGTTTACCTCATTTTTTTTGGCAGCCATTGCACACCCAACCTACCTGGAAGGGGGTCTCTCGCTCTCTCTGAATTGCCCTTCTGAAGATTTCTTCAATTATTTTCCCCTACAAGGTTTTTTTGGGGAGTTACTTCTTGCATTCTTAGGGAGTCAAGGCTGGGGGTCTGTCAAAAAGCAAGACCTGTTAAAGCCCATTGAGGCATTCCAAATCTGATTTTGGGCTATACAAGAAATAAATTGTTGTTGTTGTAATGTGATAATGCGCCATTAGTTGGACAGACTATGAGAGCCATGTCCTGCTGTGAATGAAAGGGCTCTTTTTAATACATTTGGTGCCCTCTTAATACAGTATATGTGGGGACAAAGACCCATTCCTCCTCGATTTTTTTTTTTTTCCCCCTCTGCACCACAGTTCAAAATTACAAATCAAACAATTCAGACATCGTGAAAATTTAAATCCTCAATAGATTATTCTGAATGGGCCCTCCTGCCTTGGAATGAGCTTGTGCTTTGGGGTTGCTTGTCTTCTTGCACCTCAAATCGACACAAAGTCACCACAGTTGCACTGGCAGAAAATGAGGTCTGGGAAACTAATAATAGAGGAAAAAATGACCAGGAGATGAAAAACAAAGCACAGGTCATTACCAAAATATCAAAGCTATCATCTGTCAAAACAAAAGTCAAATTTAAAAAATGAAAGCCTGACAATGTGCAACAGGAATGTTAATCAAAACAATTGTAAGGAGTCTTACAGTCAGTGCTTCTTAACCTTTTTTGAGTCACTGACCCCTTTAAGAATCTGGTGAAAGCTATGGACCCCCTTTCCCAGAAATATTCACATAAACACAACTTTGCATGCAATGAATAGTCAGTCAGTCATTTTCCAACCCGCTATATCCTAACACAGGGTCACAGGGGTCTGCTTGCCAGCACAAGGGTGCAAGGCAGGTACAAATCCCCGGGCAGGGCACAGACACACACACCAAGCACACACTAGGGACAATTTAGAATTGTCAATGCACCTAACCTGCATGTCTTTGGACTGTGGGGAGGAAACCCATGCAGACACGGGGAGAACATGCAGGGAAGTAAACCCAGGTCTCCTTACTGCGAGGCAGCAGCGCTACCACTGTGCCACCGTGCTGCCCTGCAACGAATATAATGTACTTTATTTTTTGAGATTGTCTCATACATATATGACATACACAAAGTATTATTAAACTTTAAACAGTCTAAAATAAAACTCCTTTTTAATGCAAAAAGTAATGGCCACTCATTGTAGTTATGAAATACAATCCTCTTGTGCAAGTTAAAACAGATCTACTACTCCATCTACTCTGAATCAACAGTACTGGGCTTTATAATGAATATAAATGTTAATTTTTATCTGACCTTCATGGATCCCCTGAAGCCCATCCATGAACCCCCTAGGGGTCCACGGACCTCAGGGTAAGAACCCTTGACTTTTTCCAACCAGCCCCTGTGACTGTTTGAGTGATGTATTTATTCAAACTGTGCAAGAACAATACATTGATTAGTGTATCAGTAGTTAAACCAGACCGTGTTTGTTCATTAATGTAACTTAGATGAAGATCATACATTTTTATACATAAATAATGGTTACTTCCAAAGGATTCACATATCGTTTCTTGCCACAGTATAAAAACCATTTAAAAAACCAGATTAACATTTGGGGACTCCGTTAACCATTTCCAAGCATGTTGGTTTACAAGTATTTGGACAGTGACACCATTTTCATAATTTTGGCTCCATACGCCACCACAGTGGATCTGAAACATAGAAATGATTCCATGATTGAAGGTTTAGACCTTTCAGCATTAATTCAAAGGGTTAACAGAAATGTTGTATGAACCGTTTAGGAATGACAGCCATTTTTATACAGTATATGGTCCCTCCATTTCCAGGGTCTCAAAAGTATTTGGACACTTGACTGACGAGCTGTGCCATAGTCCGGTGAGAGCAGGTCCTGCAACATTTCATTAACTGTTAAGCATGTAGAAGGTCTGTGGTGGTGTGGAATTTGCATTTGGAAGCTAGTCACTGTGAACTCTCAATATGAGGTCAAAAGAGCTGTCCATACAAATAAAAACAGGCCATCTTTAGGAAGAGAAAACAAAACAAATCCATCAGAGAGAGAGCGAGCAGAAACACCAGGAGTGGTCAAATCAACCATTTGGTAGATTCTTAAAGAGAAGGAACACATTGGTGAGCTCAGCAAGGGCAGAAGGTCTGGTCAACCAGAGAAGACAACTGTGCTGGATTCTGCAGAATTCTGTCCTTGGTGAAGAAGAACCCCTTCACGACATCTAGCCAAATCAAGACAACTCTCGGGGAGGTAGACCTATCACTGCCAAAGTCTACAATCAAGAGGAGACTTCATGAAAGTAAAGACAGAGGGTTTACCACAAGGTGCAAACCACTGGTAGACCTCAAACATTGAAAGGTTGCTAAACAAAACTATACATAAAAAATACTTTTATGTTGTTTCATTTGGGCATATTGGCAGGCAGTATGGCCTTCTAATTAACACATCTCATTGACTCAATGTCATTAAGTAAGTGGTGTCCAATTTGTCATTTGAATTAATTTAAATCATCGACTAAATAACACAGCACAATATTCTCAATGGTTGATTTTTGTAAAGTGTTCAACTCATTTGATCGAGCTGCCCCGTGGGACATCCTGAGACTTTGCAGGATTCCCCTCCAGGTTGCTGGATATCATGGCCGGCCTGTACACTGGTACTGTGAGTGCTGTGCAGAGTGGAGGCAGAACCTCTGTGTTTTTCCCAATTGATTCTGGGGTTCGTCAGGGGTCTGTTTTTGCTCCTGATCTATTTAATGCTTGCATGGACTGGATGTTGAGCAGGGTCGTGGGGTCCAGCTCCTGTGGGGTATCTGTTGGTGAAGAAAGGTTCACGGATCTTGACTTTGCTGACAATGCTGTGATCTTCGCGGAGTCAATGGAGGCTCTGATCAGGGTGCTCGAGAAACTGAATGAGGACTCTTAGTGTCTGGGTGTGCGAGTGTCCTAAAAAAAACAACATCCAGGCCTTTAATGACCTCTTGGGTGCAGCCATCAGCAGTGTGTCTGTCTGTGGAGAGAGTGTCGACCTCATCGGGAGGTTTACTTACCTCGGCAATGACATTCATGTGTCAATCCTATGAAGTTAACAGATGGATTGGGAGAGCATGGTGGGGTGGGTCATGAGGTCACTGGAAACGGGTGTGTGGCGCTCCTGATATCTCTGCAAAAGGATGAAGATCCAAGTCTTTAGAGTCCTGGTGCTTCCTGTCTTGCTATACGGTTGTGAGACATGGACGCTATCCAGATGAAGACTGGACTCCTTCAGTACTGTGCCTCTTCAGAGAATCCTTGGGTACCGCTGGTTTGACTTTGTGCTGCTCATGGAGTCCCGAATGAGGCTCATTACCTACATTGTGAGGGAGCGTCATTTATGGCTCTGTGGCCATGTGGCGCAATTCCCCGAGGGTGAATTGTCTCGCTTGACCCTTGCTGTTGAAGACCTGAGCAGCTGGTCCAGACCAAGGGGACACCCACATTACACCTGGATGCGGCAGATAGATGGTCACTTCCGGATGGTGGGTGTCTGTCTGGGGGGGTTCCCACCCAGAATCCCAAGCTGTTTTGTAATGTGGCAGGCGTAATAGTGTGCTGTACCAGTGCATGCTCCCCAACCTGACCTGACCAATGTTTTCCAGTTCAGGGTCATGGTGGCCTGAAGGGTATCCTGGCAATACTGGGCACAAGTTTGGAACAAGCTGTGGATGGGGCACCACTCCACTATAGGGTCCACCAATACACATACAAATATGCACGTCAATGGGAATGTGGGAGAAACGCAACATTTGAACCCACTGTGCCACCATATCACTCATTAACTAAATTAATGCATGTAAATATTAAGTACTAAAAACATGTAGTATGGGGCAGTGGGCTGTCACCCCCCTTCACTTGTACTGCTAAAACTCCTTGACTTGACTAAGTCGCTTAACTATCCTGTCACAGAGTTAATAATAATAGCTCATTACATTTATATAGCATTTTTCATTAGACAACGGGGAGCCACTTCAACCATCGTCAATGTATGGCATCCATCTGCAGCCATTCTTCTGCCAGTACAGTCACTACACATTAGCTATTATGTGGTGAACAGAAGAGAGAGATAGACAGCCAATAAGGGACATGGGGGTGATGAGGGGACTGTAACTGCCAGGCAGTGGTGGGCAATGTAGCAATCTTCTATGATCACTTTAGAGTCAGGACCTTTACAAATCTTCATTTTTCATTACCCTGGCCATCGGACATTACTCCTTTTCTATGTTTACTAATGTTGTCTTATTTTAATTTTGTATTTTGTCTTTTATTTTTCTTTTCTTCATTATGTAAAGCACTTTGAGCTACATTTTGTATGAAAATGTGCTATATAAATACATGTTGTTGTTGTTGTTATCACGGGGACACTAAGATCCACACAAAGACCACAGGATAAGCGCCCCCTGCTGGCCTCACCCTCACCTTTTCCAGTTGGTCTCTCATCCAACTACTAGATGAGCCCAAGCATGCATAGCTTCAGGTGGATGACCTGCTCTGAAGTGCAGGTGGTATGGCTGCCAGCAGAGTTTGTAACCAGCTATACTCCGCAGCTCCTACAGCTTCCTTGTTCTTTTTAAAATTTTGAGTGTGCTCTATGAGATCAGCTCTTATAAATATTTTATGTTGTTTTGCTCTGCTGCTGCAGCAGCCTCAGGTTATGCTTGGACAAAACAGATCTTGCTCTGCAGTCGTATGCTGCTGTTGTAAATAAAAGCACTGACGCCTGTCCTTTCTTCTTGTCACATTTGTATACGCGCTGCCTTTTGACGGATGGATTTAATTGATTCTATTAGCCTGCGTATGAGGGCCTGAGGATTAAAACCTGCCAAGCTCAGCATTACTGGTGCCACTTTCCGCTTAGCTCACTGGCTGTTGTCATACTCGCTGCAATGCGCAAGTCTAAGGCCCTCTCCACACGGGCGTTCAAATCTTCGTTACATGAATGTGCTCTGAGCGACCTGGCCGTTTAAGCTGCGTTTTGTAGTGGCGCTTAATTGACTTCCATATGACGTTACATTCTAGTAAACGCTAACCTGCAGCCCAGATTGTAGCTTTGTGTGTTTACCTGTTGGGGGGGGGGGGGTTCAGGGGGGGTTGGGGGACGGTGGGGCAGTTACCAGACAATCCAGAGTGTTCTTAACCTGTGGAGTTTGATGTTCACCCTTCATTGAATTCATGAAAAATGGATCAGTTAGCTTTATTAGACTTGAACATAGACTCAGAATTCAGAATATTCAGAATATCTTTATTGTCATTGTAACAAATACAACAAAATTAGGTACAGTCCCTGTGGTGTCAAAATATAAATAAATATAATTTAAAAAGGATAAGAAGAAATAAGGTAACATAAGACCTTAATTGTACATGAACACTATTACACAAGATGTCATCTATTGCACTGCTGCATTGGAGGTGATTAGGTGGCATTCAGTGCTCTAATAGCAACAGGATAGAAACTGTTATTCAGTCTATTAGTCTTTATTTTGATGCTGCTGTATCCTTTGCCTGATGACAGCAGTTGGAACATGTCATGAGCGGGGTGTGAGGAGTCTTTTAAGATGTTTTCTGCTTTCTTCATGCAGCGAGAACTGTGCAGTTCATCCAGAGAGGGTAAAGAGCAGCCGATGATCTGCTGGGCAGTCTTTACGATCCGCTGAAATGCTTTCCTCTCCGCTGTTGTACAGCTTGAAAACCCCACGCCGAGGCAGTATGAGGGAATGTTATTTTTCCTGAGGACTCTCAGGAAATAAAGTCTCTGCTGAGCCTTCTTCGCGAGCTCAGCTGTGTTCACACCCCAGGACAGGTCTTCCATGATGTGGACTCCCAGGAAGCAGAAGTCTGACACCCTCTCCACACAGTCCCCTCCGATGTAGAGTGGTTTGATGTCTGTTTTCTTTTTCCTGAAGTCCACAATGAGCTCCTTGGTCTTACTTGTGTTCAGGAGCAGGTTGTTGTCACTGCACCATGCTGTCAGCTGCTCCACTTCGTCCCTGTAGTCGGATTCATCCTCCCCAGAGATGAGCCCCACCACAGTGGTATCGTCTGCAGATTTGACGATGGTGTTGCTGTGGTGGGCAGGGGCGCAGTCATGTGTGTACAGCGTGAAGAGCAGATGGCTCAGCACACAGCCCTGAGGAGAGCCGGTGCTGATGCTGATGGCCGAGGAGATGTAAGGGCTCACCCTAACGCTTTTTGTGCGGTCTGTCAGGAAGTTTTTAATCCATAGACAGGTGGAATACGGAAGTCCCAGGGCTAGCAGCTTGCACATCAATCTGTGAGGGAGGATGGTGTTAAAAGTAGAGCTAAAATCAATAAAGAGGAGATGTGCGTAGCTCCCCTGGTGCTCCAGATGGGACAGGGTAGCATGGAGAGCAGCAGCAACAGCGTCCTCATTAGACCTGTTAGACCTGTAAGCAAATTGACCACCTTGTGTTAAAAAATCTTCCTGATATGCCAACACAGACTGAGAAAAAATCGCCGCCGCTGCTGGGTTCACCCTGTGACAGCACATGGTGTGTGTAGTCTATGAAGAAATGCAACGATTTCCACATATGTTCTTCAAATGCTGTCGGATGTCAGTTTTGAGTTTTGATTGCTTGCTACAACTGGTACAACACCACATCACACACTGGTCAACCAATATGTGAGTCAGTGTTAGCCCTGAAGAGTGGCTACTTGTCACCTTGAGATAAGCAAATCTACAAACAGGACTCCTGTATGTACTCTGCAACCGCCATTGCCCATTAGTAGCTAAAGTGGCATCATTAGCACAAACCTACAAACTGTTTTGAATTCTCCAATATTATCATTTTTATTTTGTTGATAATGTGTGTAAATGTATATATATATATATATATATATTGTGACAGATAGAGGTCGCTGTTGTCCTCTTGAACCCTCGGACAATACGCGAAACACCAGGTAAAAGTCCAAATATTACTTTTATTTGAACTAATAACAATAATAATAATTTTTTGCATTTATATAGTGCTTTTCTCACTACTCAAAGCACTCAGCAATTGCACGTTAAGGGCCTTGCTTAAGGGCCCAACAGAGCAGAGTCCCTTTTGGCATTTACGGAATTCGAACCGGCAACCTTCCGATTGCCAGTGCAGATCCCTAGCCTCAGAGCCACCACTCCACCATACACCACTATAACGTGCACATCACACCACTATAACGTGCACAAAGCACCCTCCACTCCACAATACTCATAAATTAACCAAGACACTAATCAATACAATAATCAATCCTCCACACTCCCAGACACTTCGCCACCCTTCCACCCAGCTCAGCTCAGTGTACTGGTTTCCCAGAGTCCTTTATATAGTCCATGACCCGGAAGAGTTTCTCTCTTCTGTCCATGTGATCATGAATACTTCCGGGTCGGATAAAAAGCTCCTTTCTTCAACCCGGAAGCACGTCGTTTCTTCTTGTCATATGATCATGACGCACTTCCGGGTTATAGGGCACATAAGAGTCCAATAGCCCCCTTACAGCGACTCCTGGTGGTCCCCAGGGTATCCAGCAGGGCTGTGCATAAAAACTACAAAGTCCATGAGGCCTTGCTGGAATTCGGGGCACGTCCATGCTGTCGGGAGAGCTCCTCCTGGCGGCCAGGGGATGAGGACCGGAATATTTAGCCGGCCACCCACCACAATATATATATATATATATATATATATATACAGTAATCCCTCCTCCATCGCGGGGGTTGCGTTCCAGAGCCACCCGCGAAATAAGAAAATCCGCGAAGTAGAAACCATATGTTTATATGGTTATTTTTATATTGTCATGCTTGGGTCACAGATTTGCGCAGAAACACAGGAGGTTGTAGAGAGACAGGAACGTTATTCAAACACTGCAAACAAACATTTGTCTCTTTTTCAAAAGTTTAAACTGTGCTCCATGACAAGACAGAGATGACAGTTCAGTGTCACAATTAAAAGAATGCAAACATATCTTCCTCTTCAAAGGAGCACTTGTAAGTATGCGAAGCACCGCGGCACAAAGCTGTTGAAGACGGCAGCTCACACCCCCTCCGTCAGGAGCAGAGAGAGAGAGACAGATAAAAAAAATCAATACGTGCCCTTTGAGCTTTTAAGTATGCGAAGCACCATGCAGCATACTTAAAAGCTGCACACAGAAGGTAGCAACGTGAAGATAATCTTTCAGCATTTTTAGACAAGCGTCCGTATCGTCTAGGTGTGCGAACAGCCCCCCTGCTCACACCCCCTACGTCAGGATCACAGATAGTCAGCGCAAGAGAGAGAGAAAGAAAAGTAAGTTGGGTAGCTTCTCAGCCATCTGCTAATAGCGTCCCTTGTATGAAATCAACTGGGCAAACCAACTGAGGAAGCATGTACCAGAAATTAAAAGACCCATTGTCCTCAGAAACCCGCGAAGCAGCGAAAAATCCGCGATATATATTTAAATATGCTTACATATAAAATCCGCGATGGAGTGAAGCCGCGAAAGGCGAAGCGCGATATAGCGAGGGATTACTGTATATATATATATATATACATATATATATATATATATATATATATATATATATATATATATATATATATTATATGTATATACACACACATAATCATGGGTATGATTAGGTCAAGTGAGAGAGTGTGGGGGCCAGTCAATGGTATCAATTCCTTCATCCTCCAGGAACTGCCTGCATACTCTTGCCACATGAGGCCGGGCATTGTCGTTTACCAGGAGGAACCCAGGAGCCACTGCACCAGCACAGGGTCTGACAATTGGGCCAAGGATTTCATCCTGATACCTAATGGCAGTCAAGGCACCATTGTTTAGCCTGTAGAGGTCTGTGTGTCCCTCCATGGATATGCCTCCACAGATAAACCACCACTGACCCACCACCAAACTGTTCATGCTGAACAATATTACAGGCAGCATAACGTTCTCCGCGGCTTCTCCAGACCCTTTTACGTCTGTCACAGGTGCTCAGGGTGAACCTGCTCTCATCTGTGAAAAGCACAGGGCACCGGTGGTGGACCTGACAATTCTGGTATTCCATTCGTTTGATCAGAGGTTGATGTGCTTGCTGCTTCGTGAGCTCTTCTTTTCTCCACTCTAGCGACCCGCGTCTTCTCTTCTTCTGTCAGCATCTTTTTGTATTAAAACTGATTAAGTCAGTGTTTGTGTTGCAATTACTTAGTATATTTTCCTTCATTTTTCGCTTAAGCTGGCACTTAAGTCTTCAAGAATTATTTAAGCTATGAAGAGGTAGAGGAAGTGACAGCAAAGATGGTAGGGATGAGAACGGCACCCGTACACCCTGCTGCTCGCTGCCGAGAGTTGATTCTACAATAAAATAAAATTAAAATTAAAATAAAAAGAGGAATAAACTTGGAGGTCAATCATCATCTGAAAAGTGGACCGTAGACGTCACATAGTATATGTGCACCCAATTTCAGGTCAATAGGTCAAACGGTTTGCGAGCTACAGGTGATTTAAAATTCTGGACAGACAAATGGACAGCCACAGTAGCGTTATTTTATAAGAAGATGTCTTATAAATGTAAAAATCAGACTGTTGAGCTTTTCTGAATGTAGAATAAGAGAAGAGAAAAAAATAACAGATAACTAACAGGTAACAGGTGTTGACACTGATTATACTGGTTTACAAAAAAAATATTTTTTGTTTGTTACTGGGAACTTCAGAGCAGCTCTTTATTAAGTTGTTTACACTGATTTCATATATGAAATCGGAATTAAGCTAGCACGTCAGGTTTTTGAAATACACATCATTGACGTTTTGAGACTTTTGAATATCAATATAATATATCAACACGATATCTGGAGTTTGGACTATGTCCCACCAAAATTGTTTTGATGTGTTTATTCTGAAAACAAACCAGAGGACGATACCAGAGACACATTAAAGCGTATTTATGTCAATTTACCTCAATATAAAAGTGAGGTCAGCATGCCTAAAAATGTTGGAGGCACTCGCTTTAGAGCTTGTACTGCACATCCGTCTCTCTGCAAGAACCAACAGTAGTCACCCATCATGCTCGGAGTGAATTTTCCCCGATATCAGTTTTCCATCACCTTTATATCTTGATGAAATCTTTCCTTATACTCATCGCTGACATCGCCCAGATTTGGTGGAAAAAAGTCGAGATGAGAACGTAAGAAATGCATCTTCTGTAACATTCTGGCTCCCATAAGCTGATACGCTTTCAGCAGGTTCATCACAAGCTCAGCGTGACTGCCAAGAAAATTCTGGACAACTTGCACGAATGCTTACCATGCTGCTGATCAGTGGGCTTCAGTTTCCTTTTAAACTCATCGTCAAGCATCAGTTCACGGATTTCAGGAACAACAAAAACACCTTCCTTAATTTTGGCTTCACTTTTCTCGAGACCAAACTTATTTCTTAAATGCTGACACAAATTGCCGTTTCTGTCTATCGTCTTGACAAAATTTTGAAAGTAATGGTGAATCTAACGAACAAAATGTCCTGAAATGCAATGTTATGTTTAAGGAAACAGTAAAACCGACTACCTACTGCACCGTCATGTCTGAGTTATGTCATTATCCTTTAGAGTCATATAAAACCTGGTAATCAGTCACAAAGATTTTTTCTGCTAATTCAAAATTAATAATTTTTAAATAAAATTAATAATGACGAGGTAAACAACTCACAGCTGTTAGTAACGTGTGGCAAATTCTTTTATCTCAATGGCATTCCTAGTGTAATTACCAGTATTTATCATAATGGTTATCCACCTTTACTGTCCAGTCACCCTAGTTGTCCAAGACCTGGAACACCATAAATAAAAAATGGGATATGCTGGACGAAAACAGTTTTCAGATTTGGAGTCAGCAAGTGAAACCTGTTAAAGTAAAGGCGAAAGACTCCCAGTAGCAAAATGCTTGTTGACCAGTGTTATGAATCTGGTTGAAACAAAAATTTGGAGCCACAGTGGACCCCCAGGGCTGACATTGAGAACCCCTGGCTTAGTACATTTTAATAAAAACATTTTTTTTTACTAAATTTTGTTTTCTATATTGTCTTCAAAACACAGAATCTGTGAAATAACAGCTCACTTAATTAGCCAAGGAGTTTAATTGAAAACAGAAGTTGATTGGAACAAAAACCTGCAGCCACAGTGGGTCCCCAGGACTAAGTTTGAGAACCCCTGCTATATTATAGGGCGGGACGGTGGTGCAGTGGTAGTGCAGCTGCCTTGTAGTCAGGAGATCTGGGTTCGCTTCCCGGGTCCTCCCTACGTGGAGTTTGCATGTTCTCCCTGTGTCTGCATGGGTTTCCTCCCACAGTCCAAAGACAGGCAGGTTAGGGGCATTGGTGATCCAAAATTGTCGCTTAATGTGTGTGTGTGCCCTGCGGGGGGCTGGCACCCTGCCCGGGTTTATTTTCTGCCTTGTGCCCTGTGTTGGATGGGATTGGTTCCAGCAGACCCCCGTGACTCTGTAGTTAGGATATAGCGGGTTGGAAAATGGGTGGGTGGGTGCTATATTATATTTCAGTCAGTCATTTTCCAAACCACTATATCCTAACACAGGGTCACGGGGGTCTGCTGGATCCAATCCCAGCCAACACAGGGCACAAGGCAGGAACAAACCCTGGTCAGGCCGCCAGCCGCAGGGCACACACACCAGGCACACACGAGGGTCAATTTAGGATCGCCACTGCACCTAACATGCATGTCTTTGGACTGTGGGAGGCAACCCACGCAGACACGGGGAGAACCTGCAAACTCCACGCAGGGAGGACCCGGGAAGCGAACCCAGATCTCCTTACTACAAGGCAGCAGTGCTACCACTGCACCACCGTGCTGCCCGCATCAACTATTATTATTATTATTATTATTATTAAGAAGTGTTTGTTTCCTCTTGCATGATGTCTTTGCGGTTTTAGCTGGTAAATCCAGGCTACAACAAGAAGCCAAAGTGATTTACTCTAACACCTTTCTAAGGATGTATGCAGTGCCCATAAGTGCAATGTTTTGCACTTCACTAGCTAATGGGTGGCCTGGGAGCATCAATTAGTCAGTCAGTCATTCTCTAACCCGCTATATCCTAACACAGGGTCATGAGGGTCTGCTGGAGCCAATCCCAGTCAACACAGGGTGCCAGGCAGGGCGCCAGCCCACCGCAGGGCGCACACACACACACACACACACACAACAAGCACACACTAGGGACAATTTAGAATCGCCAATGTACCAAACCTGCATGTCTTTGGACTGTGGGAGGAAACTCACGCAGACACGGGGAGAACATGCAAACTCCACGTAGGGAGAACCCAGGAAGCGAACCCAGGTCTCCTAACTGTGAGGCAGCAGCGCTACCACTGCTGCCCCAATATTATATTTTGTTAATATATTTTTGTTTTGTAAGTAAATACAACAATTTTCTATAGCAATCTAGTGTATATCATTTTTAAAGTAACTGTTCTCTTATCCATCTTTTCATTTATCTGTCACGGCCTCAGTGCCCACCTCGATGGATAATTGAGGTTTCCCTGTATTTATAAATTAACAAAATATTTTTACAATTCTCCATCACTTATGAATGTATTGCACTAGTGTAAAATTACGTTTGACAAGGTTTTATCACTTATTTGTGAACAATGCAGCTGTATTATCACTCCTCCCTGACTAAAACAATGCCACTCTGAACAATGAACAAGAGTCGGTTTAGTTACAGTCCATAATAGTAGAGTAGTTGTTTGCAACCATCAGCTTTTTTTTTTGGTGTGTTTTATATTATGATGCTAAGAGATAGATAGATAGATAGATAGATAGATAGATAGAAAGATAGATAGCTAGATAGATAGATAGATAGATAGATAGATAGATAGATAGATAGATAGATAGATAGATAGATAGATAGATAGATAGATAGATAGATAGATAGATAGATAGATAGATGCATGGGTCCCGTTATGCATTTAAAGAAATGGTATACTGCATTTATGCCTGCTCGGCCCGCATTGTCTGTTCCACAATGATCTATAGTGAACAAAAGTATATAGAGATATCAAAGGTAGTTTTACAACATAAAAGGTGTTAAATCATATAGTTCCCAACATCTGTCTAGAACAAACAGCAATGTAATGACATGCCAGCAGTAGATTTTCCTGTACTCCTCTGGCAGTGTTTAGCTTGAGTAATGTTTGTTTTTAGTAGGCAATATTTTCTCATCTCCCATAAAACAAATCAAAGTTGCCACGTTACAGTGAAAAACAGCACAAGGGTCACAAGTGTGAGCTCTCAACTCACTGGCGTACAGCCAGTGAGTTAAAGAGCGAAAGCAGTATTAACTCTGACTGCTGTTGTTGCTGAATGCTATCCTTCTGCGAGTGGGGTCTGTCTCCATGCCTCACGGCCTTCTGTCGCTTCGTTGACTCCCATCTTGGTCCAGTTAGAAATATCCTCAGCCCATCTTCTCCTCTGTCACCCTCTGCTGTGCTTTACTTCTGCGCATCTCTGAGTGATGTCTTTTTCCGTACGGCTATCTAACCTTGTAATGTGCCCAAAGTATAGACAAGTTTGAACTTTTTTACTTTATTGGCTTCATTTAGCTGCTCGAGAACCCATCTGTTAGTACGGTGTTCTTTCATTGTCAATATATTTTCAAATTTTCTGTGTTCTTTGTGTCTGCCTTCGGATCTGTATGTTGCAATTTGTCAGATAAGGACTTTACCCAACCTGACATTTGAACTGTTACATTAACAGTTGTGGCCAAACGTTTTGAGAATGACACGAGTATTGGTTTTCATAGAGTTTGCTGCTTCAGTGTTATTTTACATCTTTTTGTCAGGTGTTTCTATGGCATACTGAAGTAGAATTACAAGCATTTCATACATTTCAAAGACTTTTATTGACAATGACATTAAGAGTCAATATTTGCAGTGTTGGCCCTTCTTTGTATTCACCCTGGCAGGCTGTCAATCAACTTCTGGGCCAAACCCTGACTGATGGCAGCCCATTCTTGCATAAACAATGCTTGGAGCTTGTCAGAATTGGTGGGATTTTGTTTGTCCACCCACCTCTTGATGATTGACCACAAGTTCTCAATGGGATTAGGATCTGGGGAGTTTCCTGGTCATAGACCCAAAATTTCAATCTTTTGTTCCCCGAGCCACTTAGTTCTCACAAAAGTGCCTTATGGCCCGGTGCTCCATCATGATGGATTGGTCATTGTTGGTAACCAAACTGTTCTTGGATGGTTGGGAGAAGTTGCTTTCGGAGGATGTTTTGGTCCCATTCTTTATTCATGGCTCAGGATCGGGGCACCACCAGTGCAGAGCTTGCTCAGGAATGGCAGCAGGCAGGTGTGAGTGAGGCAAAGACTTTTGGAGGATGGCCTGGTGGGTGTCAAGAAGGGCAGCAAAGAAGCCAAGAAAAACATCAGGGACAGACTGACATTCTGCAAAAGGTACAGGGATTGGACTGCTGAGGCCTGCTGGGGTCAAGTCATTTTCTCTGATGAATCCCCTTTCCGATTGTTTGGGCATCCAGAAAAAAGAAAAGGTGAGCGCTACGGTCAATTCTGTGTCATACCAATAGTAAAGCATCCTGAGACCATTGACGTGTGAGGTTGCTTCTCAGCCAAGGCAGTGGGATAACTCATAATGTTGCCTAAGAACACAGCCATGAATAAAGAATGGGACCAAAACATCCTCCGAGAGCAACTTCTCCCAACCATCCAAGAACAGCTTGGTGACCAACAATGAACAATCCAACATGTTGCAGCACCGGGCCATAAGGCAAAAGTGATCATTAAGTTGCTTGGGGAACAAAATATCAAAATTTTGGCTCCATGGCCAGGAAACTCCCCAGACCTTAATCCCATTAAGAACTTGTGGTCAATCCTCAAGAGGTGGGTGGACAAACAAAAACCCACCAATTCTGACAAACTCCAAGCATTGATTATGGATGGATGGGCTGCCATCAGTCAGGATTTGGCCCAGAAGTTGACTGACAGCCTATCAGGGTGACTACAAAGAAGGGCCAACATTGAAACTATCGACTCTTTGCATAAACTTATTGTCAATAAAAGCCTTTGAAACTTATGAAATGCTTGTAATTCTACTTCAGTATACTATAGAAACATCTGACAAAAAGATCTAAAAAAACTGAAGCAACAAACTTTGTGAAATCCAATATTTGTGTCATTCTCAAAACTTTTGGCAACAACTGTACAGGATGTCTACTTCTCTGGATTGTATTCAGTAATGTCACCATTGACCAACCCATTGCTAGACCCCTTTTTATGTCCTGACTACACTCTCCGTCTTCACAAAAGGTGGATCCCAGATAAATGAAGCTTGCAGCCTATTCCACTTTCTGTTGATCAATCTTGATTACAACCTTTTCTTGCTTCTTTGCACACACCATTGTATTAGTCTTTTTGACATTAATTTGTAGACCCACATGTCTGCTGGCCTTATTAACGTAATTAACCAAGTCTTGTAAATCTTTTATTGTCATTGCAATTAAAGTTGCATCCTCTGTGTATTGTAAATTATTGTTTATTCTTCCTCCAATTTGGAATCCCTTTCCATAACCATCCAGTGCTTGGTGCATGATGCCTTCAGCGTAAACAGATATGGGATATGGGACATCACTCACTGCAGTTTTTTAAAGCACCCTTTTGCAGGTCTTTGGCAGCGGTATAGATGCTCATTTGGATTGGCAGTTCACAAAGATGGGAAAAATAAGTGGGCTGTACATTGCACTCGCACCCCATGAGGAGAGCGGGTGACTTGAAATAGGGTTAGAGAGAAGCAGCATGAAAAAGGGTTGGTGAAACCATGGAGATGACATGCAGTCATGGAGACTGGCAGAAGTGGGACATTCAGAGGTAGATCTACTGTACCATCAGGGCATTCTTGGTGTGTGCCCAGAGGCACCAATACCAATGAAACAATCAAGCATCCGCAAGTATCCACCACCCACCCCTGACAGTCAATGAAACTACTGAACCTCAAAGCCGAAATCAAAAGTGAGAAATGTCACACTGTTTGAAATGACGAGGAGCCACCGCACTAAGTCACCCAGAGGCTTGTGGGAGTCTTAATTTAGTCATGGGAGCATTAGTTGGAAAAATGACACACTGTATTTGGGGCCAGAGACAGTCAATATATTAGGTCCCCTGGGGAACTACAAGAATATGTGAGGTCCCCCTACAAACACCATGGCATTTAAGAAAAGTTGATTTGCTGCTTGTATTACTACACTATTTATTTTTTAAAGCATAATACAAATTTAATAGTTCATTTCAAAAACAGTCTCTACATGTTAGTTGAATTCTGTAAAAGTTCTTTGTACTAGTGCCTGAGTTTCTTAATCCACATACTATATATACAAGGGAGAATCAAATATACTGTCTATCTATCTATTATAAAAAAAAATCCTGTACCCTGTCCTGATAGTCTACGATACGTGATCTTTCTCGGAAGATAATTTAAAGACCCGCAAGACGAAAGAGACCTGCCACAGTGCGTCTCACGGGAACATAGAACAAGAGTCTTGCTAAACACACCCTACTTACAAGCAATATCAAAAAAAAAAACAAATCAGTAGTGTAAAGGCAGTCATGCAGCACACACAGCTCCAGGGCTCTCAGTGCATATAAAGTCTATAAGGTCAATACGGTAGAAATGAAATGAATAGGGTAGAAATGAAACGTCGACGATTAAACGAAGAAGAAAGAAAAGCGCTGAGAAAAGAGACTCAAATGCGTTGGACAGAAAAAAGAGCAAAAAAGAATAATCGAGATGCAAATTCAGAAAATAAGGAAAGTAATTATCAGCCCGGAACAAGTGGAATTGAAAAAAAAGCACGTCCAATCCGGCTCAGAATTAAATGACAGTGAGTAAAAGACAAAGTAGAACTTCTTAGAGACGTTTACAAACGTTGGCGCTAAACACATGCAGAGCAGGTTAGAGACTATGAAACCAGGGAAATTAGAAAGGCTCAAAAAAAACAAAAACAAACGTTGGCGCTATACACATGTGGAGAAAGTTAAAGGGTATGAAAGTAGGAAAATTAGAAAATATAAAAAAGTAAAGATCGCAGTAGTGCAAACAAACAAACTGCCTCATTTAACTATGCACCAGTCTAACTTTGATTTTGCACAGTAATTACTACACTATTGCACCTTAACACTTAATTCTACTTTATTCACATAATTTTACTTATTTATTATGTTCTACTATACTGTTATCTTTCGATCTATGACTTTTCGTTAATCTAACTGATATTCTTCTAACTTTGCACAGTTTTTGATAAGCGGATCAGGATGCATTTCACTGCGTGTTGTCTTGTATAACTATGCATGTGACAAATAAAGTATCCTGAGAATTTCAAAAACAGAGTTTACCGCACATGCATTTATTGGTTACTTTGTTAATGTATATATATTTATCTGTCTGCATATTTAAAAACCTAAATTTACCCCAGGAGTCAAAAACGTTCTGTCTAGCCCTTGTACAAAAACCTAGACAAAAGCTGGGGTATCACCTTGGTAACTCCATGAACTTTTGGAACTGTGAGAGGAAAATAGCACGACTTTACAGACAGGAGTCCAATGCAGAACTCTACTTACTTTGTTACTTTGTAAAAAAAAAATTATTAAATGCTGATGATGTAAATCATTTTGTCTGTGCTGAAATTCCAAACAGAGAAACTTATCCTGACCTCATTAAAAAGATTCAGCATATTGGGACTCGCAAGATTACAAATACTGTTTTTACAGAAGTTCTGAAATAAAAGTGAAACTAATGAAATAGCAACAATTCAAAGAAAAAGCAATCTTAAAAGTATGTATCCGGAAAAACAAATACGGGGGTTGGCGAGCGAAGCGAGCAGGGGGGTATATCAAAATATTAAGGCAACTTACCCTTTAATAGCAGTAACTGTGAGCAGATGAACATAACAGTCCTATCACGGCTCCACATAGTCATTCTTTCAGGTCGATGCACTTCTTGTATTGTTCCACTAACTTCTTCATTTTTTGGGAGAAGAGGCTTTTTAGCCCCTGATTCCTAAACCTCATCATCAGAGGTGAACCTGGGACTGCGAGGATCCTCCTTAAGTGCACCAAAGATGTGATAGTCACATGGTGCTAGCATATAGGATGTCGAAGATGGTCAAACTGCAGCTGCTGCATTGCCTCCACCATTGTGGCCACTGCATGGGGACGTGCGTTGTCATGGAGGGGTAAGATTTTTTTTCGATTGCATCCCTCATCTTTTGCTGTGAATTGCAGGTTTCAGTTTCTCCCTAAGCATAGCATTGTATATTGCTTTGGTCACTGATTGTCCGTGTTTCTGAAAATGTGCCAGAATAGCACCCTTCATGTCCCAAAAAAAAGGTCACCATGATTTTGTTTTGAGGCAGAGGGCTGTCATTTGAATTTCTTCTTTACTGGAGGAGATGGGTTTTTCCACAGCTTGCTTCACCTCTTGCTCTCCGGCTTACAGTGATGGACCTGTGTCTTATCTCCAGCGACAATCTGCTCTAAAGCACTTGTATCTTCTTCATAATGTTTCAAGAATTTGGTTGCAATCTTCATGCACTGTTGTTTGAGCAGATCAGTAAGCTGTTTGGGTACCCATATTGCTCAAACTTTATGATATCCAAAGTCAAATCCTGGACAGATCTATAGCTGATATGCAAATGTGGCATTTTCCAGGTCATTGTGGGCTTTTGTGCATGATGCTGATGGTCAACCAGATTGAGCTTCATTGGTCACACTTGTTCTGTTCACTTTTAAACTTTCTACCCATTCATAAACTTTTCATTGAGTCCTGCTGTTTTCAATTCTGTGCTGAGCCAACGTCCTTTGGTGAATTTCAGCAGGTTTCACTCCCTCTGCCCAA
This sequence comes from Erpetoichthys calabaricus, assembly GCF_900747795.2. NCBI lineage: Eukaryota > Metazoa > Chordata > Cladistia > Polypteriformes > Polypteridae > Erpetoichthys > Erpetoichthys calabaricus. The sequence goes on along the minus strand of NC_041396.2, from coordinate 289,669,324 downwards.
AGGAATCTCACTGTGCTGTATTGTTCAACAATGGTGCAGTCCTACAATGGAGGGTCCATGTTCATTTGGCCTTGGCTTCAACTAGACTAATGGCAGAGCTGTTAATACTAACGGTGTTGGAACCCCCCCACAAGCCATTGCAAACACAAAGTATTGCATCAGCTTCCATCCATTGCGGTTAAAGTATAATTTTCAAATTGCCTTTATTTTTTGATTTACCCTCGTAAAACAACAAAACATCTGGTGTCTGGCATCTGTGTCTTAGGTAATGTCATCCAGCATCCACAAGAAGGCTCTAATATCCAATGCACAAAGGCGACAAGAAGCACAAGAAAAGATGGACATAAGGTCTAGCATAGCCAGTGAAGTGTGAGCGAAATGGGCAGATTTACCACTATACCAGTGTGCTAGTTTTAATAACGTGTTTCGCCGTGCTAGTCATAATATAACATTAATAAACATTTTTTAAGAATAAATAATAACCAATGAGTCCCAAAACACAGAATTTGTTACTGCAGATAACAACAAAAGCTCCTTACTGCTCAGTCAGCTGAAGTATTTCTGATTAAGGTTAAACTATTTCTGCAGACAAAAAATCAAAAGTAATTCATCAAATGTAGAATTAGTTGCTGCAGACATTTTTCTCTCCACATACGACAATCATAATGGACTATCATAATGGACTATCTATCAGGCAGACTGCAGTTTATGAGGCTCAAGGACTGTGTTTCTGACATGCATGTGGGCAACACTGGAGCACCACAAAGAACAGGCCTGTCTCCTTTTCTCATCACTGTGTGCATCTCTGACTATAAATATAACAGTAAGTCATGTCACTTGCAGAAATTCTCAGATGATTCTGCACTTATGGGGTGTATTGATAAAGGGGGATGAGACTGAGGAGGGGTGTCAGGGGGAGGACTTTGTTTCTTGGTGCAAAGAGAATTGTCTGCACCTTAACTTCAGCAAAACCAAGAAGCTGCTTATTGACTTTCACAACACCAATAAGCCTCCATGTCAGGTCACTCATCAGGGAGTGGATGTCGAAGTGGTCCACTCCTATAGGTACTTGGGGGTTCACATTAATGACAAGTTGGACTGGACTCAGAACACAGAGGAACTATATAAGAAGTAGCAGAGCAGACTCTTTTTCTTAGAAAATGGTGTTCCTTTAATGTGGGAAGTGACATCCTTCACATCTTCTACAATTCTGTGATGGTCAGTGTGATTTTCTACGCTGTTTTGTGATGGGCTGGTAACATCACTTCAAGACAGACCCACAGACTCAACAGACTAATTAAAAGGGCAGGGTCAGTTATTGAACATAATCTGGATCCCCTGGAGGCCGTAGCAAAGGAGAGGACTAAAATAAAACTGTGTGACACACTAACACTGAGGACACAATGAATCACTCAACAGAAGTGTGTGAAGAAACGCAATGGAGTCTCCTTTATACCAACAGCAATATTTCTGCATAATGTCTCACGGGGACTGGGACTGGCAAGTCAGAACTTTTCTTTTTTTTTATTTTATATTTCTTTATAGTAGATCTAGATAGATAGATAGATAGATAGATAGATAGATAGATAGATAGATAGATAGATAGATAGATAGATAGATAGATAGATAGATAGATAGATAGATAGATAGATAGATAGATAGATAGATAGATAGATAGATAGATAGATAGATAGATAGAGTCACTATGCAACTCTTCAATTCCACCGGGGGGGTAAACGGTAACACTATACAAGACTATTGTCTATTATATCTGCCTTGCACTCTCCACCTTACATTTTTTAACTTGCACTGTGTTTTTATCACTCTTTAATTAATATTGTTTTTATCAGTATGCTGCTGCTGGAGTATATGAATTTCCCCTTGGGGATTAATAAAGTATCTATCTATCTATCTATCTATCTATCTATCTATCTATCTATCTATCTATCTATCTATCTATCTATCTATCTATCTATCTATCTATCTATCTATCTATCTATCTATCTATCTATCTATCTATCTAAAAAGTCACTAAAGTTCTCTGTGGCAGTGTGGCATGTCACCTGCTTTACACTTTTTCTTGTTGGGTCATTATTAGCAGCGCATCCCCATGCAAACTGCAGATGTCTGATGTGTTGTGCTGTACGAATAAGCATGAGCAACCACTAAATCCCAAGATGCTGCCCATATGAGCTCTGTCTGTATGTGATGTGGACACTGGAAAGACATTTTAATGCCAGGTGGTAATGAATCGCCTGGATTGCAGCAACTAGAGGGGGATAACACTGCTCTCGGTGCAGGGTAAGGCCCTTGCTAGGGTCATCCTCAATAGGATCCATAATCACCTGCTCACCTACCAGCGACCGGAACAGTCTGGTTTCACACCAAAGAAGTCTACCATCGACCGCATTCTGGCACTGAGGGTTCTCAAGGAGCGCAAACGCAAATATCGCCAGAGTTTCTTTGCAGCCTTTGTCGATTTTCATAAAGCGTTGCGACTCAGTTGATCGAGCTGCCCTGTGGGACATCCTGAGGGTTCCCCGCGAAGTTGCCGGATATCATGGCCAGCCTGTACACTGGTACTGTGAGTGCTGTGCAGAGTGGAGGCAGGATCTCTGCGTTTTTCCCAGTTGATTCTGGGGTTCATCAGGGGTCTGTTTTTGCTCCTACTCTGTTCAATGCTTGTATGAACTGGGTGTTGGACAGGGTCGTGGGGTCCAGCGGCTGTGGGGCATCTGTTGGTGAAGAAAGGTTCACAGATCTTGACTTTGTTGACGATGCTGTGATCTTCGTGGAGTCAATGGTGGCTCTGATCAGGATGCTCAAGAGACTGAGCGAGGAGTTTGAGGGTCTGGGCCTGTTAGTGTCCTGATAAAAACCAAGAGCCAGGCCTTTAATGACCTCTTCGGCACAAATATCAGCAGTGTGTCTGTCTGCGGTGAAAGTGTTGACCTTGTCAAGAGGTTTATTTACATTGGCAGTGACATTCATGTCTCTGGTGACTCTTCCTATGAAGTCAGTAGACGGATTAGGAGAGCGTGGGGGGTCATGAGGTCGCTGGAAAGGGGTGTGTGGCGCTCTTGATATCTATGCAAAAGGACGAAGGTCCAAGTCTTTATAGAGTCTTGGTGCTTCCTGTCTTGCTATATGGTTGTGAGACATGGACGCTATCCAGATGAACACTGGACTCCTTCAGTACTGTGTCTCTTCAGAGAATCCTTGGGTACCCTTGACTTTGTGTCGAATGAGCGGGTGCTCGTGGAGTCCCGAATGAGGCACATTACCTGCATTGTGAAGGAGCGTCAATTACGGCACTATGGCCATGTGACGCGTTTCCCCGAGGGTGCTCGTAAGATCCTCATTGTTGGGGACCTGAGTGGCTGGACCAGGCCAAGGGGTCGCCCACATAACACCTGGCTGTGGCAGATAGAGGGTCATTTCCAGAGGGTGAGACTGGTCCACGTGTCCGCCTGGGGGGTTGTCAACCAGGATCCCGAGTTGTTTCATTGTGAAGTGGGTGCGGCAACACACTATTCTGGTGCATGCTCCCTAACTTGACTTGACTTGACTTAGGTAAATGAACTCCAATTAAACTACATATGGATCTATAAAATAAGCACACTTTAAACTGGGGGCTTTGAGAAAATTAACTGTCATCATGGTGAATACAGATGAGTCACACTGCTCCAAAAAGATCAGGGGTCCGGATGCAGAACATGGGCCTTTTGCTTGACATCACTGCTGTAGCTTGACTTTAAGTGATTTAAGTAATTTGCTGCCATTTTATTATTATTTTCAGTCCCTGGAAGTTTACTGAATCCACCTAGTGGACTGTGGACAATCCAGTTGAGAACCACTGTACTAAAGTAAGGATATTTACCAAACAAGGGTCTAAAACCATGAAGTCAAAAAGAATAACAATTTTCAATTTCCAAATGCGAGAATAAAAATTTGTAGTTGGAAAATCAAGCAAAACTGTCCAGACTAAAGAGCTTTTCCCTAAATAACTAGCAATTACGAGAAGTTTGTTTTGAGACTATCCAAATATGTGTATGCACATTATTTAATGTTCTTAAATAATGGTTGCAATTTGATGATGCACAAGGTGACACTGTCAAAATGTTGGAACCAGCAATAGTTAACAAACAAAACCCAAAATGCTGCAGGAATTATGTCACCAAAGAAACAGAGAGAACAAGAAATAACAATATAAAAAAGGGCTTCAATAATCAACAGAAATTATTCCTAACTGATCAAAGCCATGTGTCGTGATACTGGGAGTCGTGTTCCAAAAGCATTTCCAGTGATACCCACTAGAGGGGGATATCACCATCAAACCCCAGCTAGTGATAAGGGCAAGCATTGAATCTGTATAAAATAAAACATTTTATTTCACAAAAAGCTCTGTAAATACATGAAGCTCTATGAAGCCACAAGGCAAAAAGGAGTTGCCAGTTAAGGCAATTCAAAGCAAACAAAGTCCCAAAACAAAGTCAAACAGCAGATCACAGGTTCAAAAATCCAGTAAACACATAAGCACAGCAAAAAGCACAATAATTCAACAACACCTTACCACATTCAAAATGAACCACCAGGAACTGTGGGAGATCCTCAGTATTAATAGGGTGGAGGGCAGTAATTGGCAGGTGGCCCCAACTCTTGATGGACCACCCACAAAACACATGGAGCATAACACAGGCAGCTATCATACTTAAACAAAAGTAAAAAAATAAAGAGGAATGCACAAAATCAAAGAAGGTAACATTAACATAAACAAAAGAATCGAAAACAGACATAAAACATGAAAGTGAACTCCAGCCAGGGGAAAAACCCGTCGATTTATGACAACTGTGGATGCATGATAAAATTGGAATTTGAACTTGAAAAAATAATTTTTAAGGAATCTAAAATAAATACAGAATAACTTTTTCAATATTGTGTTCATAAGTATTTCTTCTGAACGCTTTGAAATCACTTTGGTTGTTTTTGTCCAATGCCCCCTGACTCACTGGTATAAGAAAACTCCCACTTATGCTATACAGTTCAACTCATCTTTAACACTGTTATGCTAGATGTTGAGCTTTTTGGGGTTACCCTCTATTTTTGGACCTGATATATATATATATATATATATATATATATATATATATATATATATATATATATATATATATATATACACACAGTACTGTGCAAATGTTTTAGGCAGGTGTGAAAAAATGTTGTAAACAAAGAATGCTTTCAAAAATGGAAGTGTTAATCGTTTATTTTCATCCATCAACAAAATGCAGTGAATGAACAAAAGAGAAATCTAAATCAAATCAATATTTGGTGTGACCACCCCCTTTGCCTTCAAAACAGAATCAATTCTTCTAGGTACACTTGCACACAGTTTTTGAAGGAACTCGGCTGGTAGGTTGTTCCAAACATCTTGGAGAACTAACCACAGATCTTCTGTGGATGTAGGCTTCCTCACATCCTTCTGTCTCTTCATGTAATCCCAGACACACTCGATGATGTTGAGATCAGGGCTCTGTGGGGGCCATACCATTACTTCCAGGACTTCTTGTTCTTCTTTACGCTGAAGATAGTTCTTAATGACTTTGGCTGTATGTTTGGGGTCGTAGTCCTGCTGCATAATAAATTTGGGGCCAATCATACGCCTCCCTGATGGTATTACATGATGGATAAGTATCTGCCTGTATTTCTCAGCATTGAGAACACCATTAATCCTGACCAAATCTCCAACTCCATTTGCAGAAATGCAGCCCCAAACGTTCAAGGAACCTCCACCATGCTTCACTGTTGCCTGCAGACACTCATTATTGTACCGCTCTCCAGCCCTTCGACGAACAAACTGCCTTCTGCTACAGCCAAATATTTCAAATTTTGACTCATCAGTCCAGAGCACCTGCTGCCATTTTTCTGCACCCCAGTTCCTATGTTTCCGTGCATACTTGAGTCGCTTGGTCTAGTTTCCACGTCGGAGGTATGGCTTTTTGGCTGCAACTCTTCCATGAAGACCACTTCTGGCCAGACTTCTCCAGACAGTAGATGGGTGTACCTGGGTCCCTCTGGTTTCTGCCAGTTCTGAGCTGATGGCACTGCTGGACATCTTTCAGTTTCGAAGGGTAATAAGCTAGATGTGTCTTTCATCTGCTGCACTAAGTTTCCTTGGCCGACCACTGCATCTACGATCCTCAACGTTGCCCGTTTCTTTGTGCTTCTTCAAAAGAGCTTGAACAGCACATCTTGAAACCCCAGTCTGCTTTGAAATCTTTGTCTGAGAGAGACCTTGCTGATGCAGTAGAACTACCTTGTGTCTTGTTGCTGTGCTCAATCTTGCCATGACATGAAACTGTCTTCCACAACCTCACCTTGGTAGTAGAGTTTGGCTGTTCCTCACCCAGTTTGAAGCCTCCTACACAGCTGTTTCTGTTTCAGTTAATGACTGTGTTTCAACCTACGTGTGACATTGATGATCATTAGCACCTGTCTGGTAGAATTGGTTGATCAGACACCTGACTAGAATCCTACAAAATCCCTGACTTTGTGCAACTGTACCTAGAAGAATTGATGCTGGTTTGAAGGTAAAAGGTAGGAACACCAAATATTGATTTGATTTAGATTTTTCTTTTGTTTGCTCACTTTGCATTTTATAAATTGATAACAATAAACAATCATTATTTATATTTCTGAAAGCATTCTTTGTTTACAGCATTTTTTTCACACCTGCCTAAAACTTTTGCACAGTATATATGTATATATATATATATATATACTACTCAAAAATATTAAAAGAACTCTTTTGAATCAGAGTATAGCATCAATTCAATGAAACGTCTGGGCTATTGATCTGGTCAGTTCAGTAGCAGAGGGGGTTATTAATCAGTTTCAGCTGCTTTGGTATTAATGAAATTAACAACAGGTACACTAGAGGGGCAACAATGAGATGACCCCCACTGACATTTTTCCCTCCTCATCTTTTCTGACTGTTTTGTTACGGTCAGTGTCACTACTGGTAGCATTAGGCGATACCTGGACCCTACTGAGCTTGCACAGGGAGTCCAACTAGTCCAGGATGGCACATCAATACATGCCATTGCAAGAAGGTTTGCTGTGTCTCACAGCACAGTCTCAAGGGCAAGGAGGAGATTCCAGGAGACAGGCAGTTACTCTAGGAGAGCTGGACAGGGCCATAGAAGGTCCTTAACCCATCAGCAGGACAGGCCGTTATCTGTTCCTTAGGGCAAGGAGCAACAGGATGAGCACTGCCAGAGCCTACAAAATGACCTACAGCAGGCAGGCAGGCAGGCCACTGGTGTGAATGTCTCTGACCAAACAATCAGAAACAGACTTATGAGGGTGGCCTGAGGGCCCGACGTCCTCTAGTGGGCCCTGTGCTCACTGCCCGGCACTGTGGAGCTCGATTGGCATTTGCCATAGAATACCAGAATTGTCAGGTCCACCACTGCCGCCCTGTGCTTTTCACAGATGAGAGCAGGTTCACCCTGAGCACCTGTGACAGACATGAAAGGGTCTGGAGAAGCCGTGTAGAACATTATGCTGCCTGTAACATCGTTCAGCATGACAGGTTTGGTGGTGGGTCAGTGATGGTATATCTGGGGAGGCATATCCATGGAGGGACACACAGACCTCTACAGGCTAGGCAACAGCATCCTGACTGCCATTAGGTATCGGGATGAAATCCTTGGACTCATTGTCAGACCCTGTGCTGGTGCAGTTGCTCCTGAGTTTCTCCGGGTGCACGACAATGCCTGGCCCTCATGTGGCGAGAGTATGCAGGAAGTTCCTGGAGGATGAAGGAATTGATACCATTGAATGCCCCCCACACTCTGCCTGTCTGACCTAAATCCAAGAGAACACCTCTGGGATTTTATGTTTTGGTCCATCCGACGGCGCCAGGTTGCACCTCAGCCTGTCCAGGAGCTCAGTGATACCCTGGTCTAGATCTGGGAGGAGATCACCTAGGGGCCATACAAACTACTTTGAAATTGTTGCAATGAAATTTTAGCAAAATGGACTAGCCTGCTGCATCATTTTTCACTTTGATTTTCGGGGTGTCTTTGAATTCAGCCCTCTGTAAGTTGATCATTTTCATTTCCATCAAACGATGTGGCTGCCATCCTTTCGTTCCTAACACATTACCATATCAGTCCATAGCAGTAGAGATATCCAGCAGGGATTTTTTTTCCCCATTGAGATGTGATGTGTTTTCAAAGTGCTCCTTTCATTTTTTGATCATATATACAGTATGCATAGAACACTACCAGTACTGGATGCACCCAGAAATGTTCATGTTTTTGATATAAATTGATAACTCTTTTTATCGGAATACATTTACATTGATTTAAAAGTATAGCCAAGACATTACTAGTTGTTGTTGTGTAAGATTTTGCATATAACTGGATAAATATTTTGTATGTCTTTATTTGTAATTTAGGCAAAGAAATGTAATTTAGTGTTACATTAGTGAGAAACATTCATGTTAACCCCCCCTCTTTAAGAATGGGTCTCTTTGAATTTTACAACGGAGTTGGCGGGGGGGGGGGGGCCTTAAACCAGTTTGGCGAGTATTTCTCTGCTAAAGTCTTTCAACCCCCGCACGGAAGTCAGTCTACGTAACATATGGTCTTGGGGGGTGGCAGGTGTTAAGATGTTCTATTCCCCCCTTGGTCTGAAGTATGGCTGTTTGGAATTGGCTTGGATCAGAAGCTTTTAAGTACCATGATGTGCTATTGGCTCTAGGGGTTGGACAGACAATCTATAAATCTGCTTGCTCAACCACACTCTATCTCTCTTACTAACCTCTGATGATGAAGAAGCATATCTCTCTCTTACTAACCAACATATGATGAAGAAGCATCTCTCTTACTAACCTCTGATGATGAAGAAGTATATTTCTCTTACTAACCTCTGATGATGACCAAACTGATGAACTGAAAGGACAACACAATGGAGACCACAGCTCGGCAGCCATATTGAACAGGCATGCGGCCCGTTCTCAAGAAAGCTGAGCACCAATGATGCCTTAATTAGAGACATTTTAAATAACTACCAGTCTGTGTGCCGCCTGAAACTACACATCACCATTTAATCAGGTTGTACGGTTGCCAATATTCAAATGTACTTTGCATATTGTTATTATTTATTAATATTATCAATAATACATTATTTTATGTGTAACTTAACTCTTGCTTGTCTTTTTACTACACCTAATTGCCTGAGGTTATAGATATAGAAGGGAAGGTGGGGAGAAGTTATATACTATAATACCTTATAAACAGTGGTAAGTCTGTGGGATTTGAGGCATTCTGACAGAGGCTACATCTTAATAATACAAAGGGGAAAGTAGAGCCATATATTACTCTACCAAGATAAAACACTAGTGTTTATAAATACCATAATATGCTTTTCTGGTTATCTTCCGTCTGATGTCTGTGTTCTTTTGCCAGTCTTTGAAAGTCCACCTCTAAGGTCAGGATCATGGAGTCGTCATTTCTCTTTTGCTCTCGACACTGGTATTTGGTATACATTTAAGAAAGAAGCTAACTGAGGACCTGTAAGGTGTCTGTTTTTCAAACTATAAACTCTGTTGTCCTTATCATCTTTTGCAGTTCCCCTTCTTTTTCTTTCCTGGTCAGATCCAGTTTACCCTTTTCTCTCAAGGTAGTAACAGACACCTTTGTATGAAATCTTCAGTTTCTTGGCAGTCTGTTACATGGAATAACCTTCATTCTGAAAAAAAAAAACAAAACAATACACCGAAATATTTCTTATGAAAGCTTTAGCCATTTTTGAACCCTGAACTGAACTTTAGGAGTGATTACAACACAAGTGAACAGAACAACAGGTTTCAGCAGCATTAATGTAAATACAAAGGTTGCTCTACTGTATTTACAAATTATCATTTATACATGACTAATTAAGGATAAGCTAATGGAGTTGACCATTAATATATTGAAAGAATGGATGCTGAAAATGATGCTTTGTAGTCATATGTGAATAAATAATGAAAAAGTAGTAATTTCAAGCAGTAATCACATTCAGCAACACTAGTAAAGTCTTGTCTATATTTTTAAATCAATGTCAATTTCTCTTAAAAATGTGAAAACTTCTGGCTGTTTCCAGACTTTTGACTGGTAGTGTATTTCTGTATACAGTGATCCCTCGCTTTATCGTGCTTCGCCTTTCGCGGCTTCACTCTATCGCGGATTTTATATGTAAGCATATTTAAATATATATCGCGGATTTTTTGCTGGTTCGCGGATGTCTGCGGACAATGGGTCTTTTAATTTCTGGTACATGCTTCCTCAGTTGGTTTGCCCAGTTGATTTCATACAAGGGACGCTATTGGCAGATGGCTGAGAAGAAACCCAACTTACTTTTCTCTGTGTCTCTTGTGCTGACTTTCTCTGATCCTGACGTAGGGGGTGTGAGCAGGGGGGCTGTTCACACACCTAGACGATACGGACGCTCGTCTAAAAATGCTGAAAGATTATCTTCACGTTGCTACCTTCTGTGTGCAGCTGCTTCGTGAAGCGACATGCTGCACAGTGCTTCACATACTTAAAAGCTCAAAGGGCACGTATTGATTTTTCCCTGTTTTGTTTTTCTCTGGCTCTCTCTCTCTCTCTCTCTCTCTATCTGCTCCTGACGGAGGGGGTGTGAGCTGCCGCCTTCAACAGCTTTGTACCGGTGGTGCTTCGCATACTTAAAAGCCAAACAGCCCTATTGATTTGTTTGCTTTGCTCTCTGTTTCTGAAAGCCTGTGCTCCTGACACGCACTCCTTTGAAGAGGAAGATATGTTTGCATTCTTTTAATTGTGAGACAGAACTGTCATCTCTGTCTTGTCATGGAGCACAGTTTAAACTTTTGAAAAAGAGACAAATGTTTGTCTGCAGTGTTTGAATAACGTTCCTGTCTCTCTACAACCTCCTGTGTTTCTGCGCAAATCTGTGACCCAAGCATGACAATATAAAAATAACCATATAAACATATGGTTTCTACTTCGCGGATTTTCTTATTTCGCGGGTGGCTCTGGAACGCAACCCCCGCGATGGAGGAGGGATTACTGTATAACAATATTTGTGTTTTACGCTCCCAGCAGCCAATCCAGGAGCCTATCTGGAGTAGTATACACTCTGGATCCGACAACCAGGGCTGTGGATTCGGAAGAAGTTATTGGGTTACTGGAGTCCTTCCCACTCCAGCTAAATGTAAATTGTAATACGCTTGTATAATGTGTTAAAATTTCCAATTTTCCAATATACTGATTCGATTAAACACTTTTTTCGTCTGGATTTTTGATTAAACTATAGTTTCTTTTTTACATTTTGTAAGTTTAGTCTTGTGTTTGATGTTGTTCAGTGTTTGTACATTACAACAACATTGCTACACCCTTTAAACCCAAACTTTAACAGGTTAGGTGTTCTAAAGGGTTAGAATGAAAACCTACAGCGACTGTGGTCCTACAGGACAAGAGTTGGGGACCCCCATTCTAGGCAGCATGGCACCTTTCTGAACCGATGTATCAATATAGTCGTTTCTGAGGAAGAAGTCTGTCAAGCAACAGCAGAGGATACTGAAGAGTATTTTTTCCTTCGACACTAAGGAGTGAGCTGGATCTAAATTGCTCAATCTGTTTTGAGTCTTCCTCTTTTGGAATCCATACTCCCTCTGCATATCTCCACTGCTCTGTGATGCTCCCCCTGTGCCAGACGATCCTCAGAATTTCTCACAAAAGTCTGAGTAACTCTGGGCAGCTCTTGTACACTTTATAAGGTACTCTGCTAAGTCCTGGAGCACAGTTTGTTCTGGCAGCTCTAACCACCTCCTTCATTTCCTTCCAATTGGGTTCCCTCATATCAAACTCCAACTCGGGAGCTGGTAAATCTATGAGAGTCCTGTACTCTCCAAGCTCCTCCTCTCTTACCAGGCACTTCTCTGCGATTCATAGTGTAGTGAACTGGGGTGTTTTACTCCTCTGGTCCAAACCTCTCAAGAGCGTAGCTGACAGTAATAGCTGACATTGCCTGGAGCCAACTATCAGCCCCTCCTTTTACTATAGCTGTGATGGTTTCTGCTACATCCTTGACAAACTGTAGCCACTCATTCTGCTTATTGGCTTGGGGGGGGGGGGGGGGGGGGGGGCACTTAACCAGTGGGTCTTTCTTTGTATAGCATAGAAAATTTAACATGAAAATGTTTAGTCACTGGCACCTTGTCTAGTGTTTGTTACTGCCTGGACTAAGTGGGTTAGAAAATGACTGACAGAAAATATTTAGTCAAGCTAATATTTTTAAACAGTAACACTTTAGGTACTGCAAAAATGCATTTATTACTCATTTATTCTTATGTCACAAGACCTTTACAAAGGCTTCCATTGGTCTTCATAACACCTACAAAACATCAGTAGATAGGTTATTCATCTATGGGCTGGCCTATTTTGAGTTAATGCCATCTACAAAGCATCAGTAAAGTGGTTGTTCATCTCTGTGCAACATGACATTTGATATGATGGTAAAAGTACTCCCCTCCGCGAACTGCCACCTTACCGTGGTGGAGGGGTTTGCGTGTCCCAATGATCGTAGGAGCTCTGTTGTCCGGGGCTTTATGTCCCTGGTAGGGCCACCCAAGGCAAACTGGTCCTAGGTGAGGGATGAGACAAAGTGCGGTTCAACAGACCTCCTATGATGAATAAAAAATTTGAACAGCGTTTTCCCTCGCCCGGACGCGGGTCACCGGGGCCCCCCTCTGGAGCCAGGCCTGGAGGTGGGGCTCGATGGCGAGCACCTGGTGGCCGGGCTTGCACCCATGGGGCTCGGCTGGGCACAGCCCGAAGAGGCAACATGGGTCCCCCCTTCCCATGGGCTCACCACCTATGGGAGGGGCCAAGGGAGGTCGGGTGCAGTGTGAGTTGGGTGGTGGCCGAAGGCGGGGACCTTGGTGGTCCGATCCTCGGCTACAGAAGCTGGCTCTTGGGACGTGGAATGTCACCTCTCTGAAGGGGAAGGAGCCTGAGCTTGTGCGTGAGGTTGAGAGGTTCCGGCTAGATATAGTCGGGCTCACCTCGACGCACAGATTGGACTCTGGAACCAATCTCCTTGACTCTGTACCACTCTGGAGTTGCCCCCGGTGAGAGGTGCCGAGCGGGTGTGGGTATACTTATTGCCCCCCGACTTGGAACCTGTTCATTGGGGTTTACCCCGGTGGACGAGAGGGTAGCCTCCCTCCGCCTTCGGGTGGGGGGGATGGGTCCTAACTGTTGTTTGTGCGTATGCACCAAACAGCAGTTCGGAGTACCCACCCTTTTTGGATTCCCTGGAGGGGGTGCTAGAGGGCATACCTTCTGGGGACTCCCTCGTACTGCTGGGAGACTTCAATGCTCACGTGGGCAATGACAGTGAGACCTGGAAAGGCGTGATTGGGAAGAATGGCCCCCCCCGATCTGAACCCGAGTGGTGTTTTGTTATTGGACTTCTGTGCTCGTCGCGGATTGTCCATAACAAACACCATGTTCAAGCATAGGTGGGGGACAATGAGTCCGAATGGGCCCATGTTCCGTGCCTCTATTGTTGAGTTGGCTTCGATGGTGGCTGACCGGAGCTGGTGGCCGTAAGGTGGTCGGTGCCTGCCGTGGCGGCAATGTGGCCGTAAGGTGGTCGGTGCCTGCCGTGGCGGCAATTCCCGAAACCGTTGGTGGACACCGGCGGTGAGGGATGCTGTCAAGCTGAAGAAGGAGTCCTACCGGTCCCTTTTGTCCTGTGGGACTCTGGAGGCAGCTAATAGGTACCGGCAGGCCAAGCGGAATGCGGCTTTGGTGGTTGCTGAGGCAAAAACTCGGGCGTGGGAGGAGTTTGGGGAGGCCATGGAGAACGACTTTCGGACGACTTCGAAGAGATTCTGGTCCACCATCCGGCGTCTCAGGAGGGGGAAGCAGTGCAGTGTCAACACTGTATATGGTGGGGATGGTGCACTGCTGACCTCGACTCGGGACGTTGTGGGTCGGTGGGGGGAGTACTTCGAAGACCTCCTCAATCCCAATAACATGCCTGCCAATGAGGAAGCAGAGCATGGGGACTCGGAGGTGCGCTCCCCCATCTCTGGGACTGAGGTAACCGAGGTGGTCAAAAAACTCCTTGGTGGCAGGGCCCCGGGGGTGGATGAGATATGCCCGGAGTTCCTCAAGGCTCTGGATGTTGTAGGGCTGTCTTGGTTGACACGTCTCTACAACATCGCATGGACATCAGGGACAGTGCCTCTGGATTGGCAGACTGGGGTTGTGGTCCCCCTCTTTAAGAAGGGGGACCGGAGGGTGTGTTCCAACTACAGAGGGATCACACTCCTCAGCCTCCCTGGAAAAATCTATTCGGGGGTTCTGGAGAGGAGGGTCCGTCGGATACTCGAACCTCGGATTCAGGAGGAACAGTGTGGTTTTCGTCCTGGTCGCGGAACAGTGGACCAGCTCTACACCCTTAGCAGAGTCCTGGAGGGTGCATGGGAGTTCGCCCAACCAGTCTACATGTGTTTTGTGGACTTGGAAAAGGCGTTCGACCGTGTACCTCGGGGAATCCTGTGGGGGGTGCTCCGGGAGTATGGAGTAAAGGACCCCCTGATAAGGGCTGTTCGGTCCCTGTACAACCGGTGTCAGAGCTTGGTCCGCATTGCCGGCAGTAAGTTGAACCCGTTTCCAGTGAGAGTTGGACTCCGCCAGGGCTGCCTTTTGACACCGATTCTGTTCATAACTTTTATGGACAGAATTTCTAGGTGCAGCCAGGGTGTTAAGGGGGTCCGGTTTGGTGGACTCAGGATTGGGTCACTGCTTTTTGCAGATGATGTTGTCCTGTTTGCTTCATCAGGCCGTGATCTTCAGCTCTCTCTGGATCGGTTTGCAGCTGAGTGTGAAGCGGCTGGGATGGGAATCAGCACCTCCAAATCCGAGACCATGGTCCTCAGCCGGAAAAGGGTGGAGTGCCCTCTCAGGGTTGGGAGGGAGATCCTGCCCCAAGTGGAGGAGTTCAAGTATCTCGGGGTCTTGTTCAGGAGTGAGGGAAGAATGGAGCGGGAGATCGACAGGCGGATTGGTGCAGTGTCCGCAGTGATGCGGGCTCTGAATCGGTCTGTTGTGGTGAAAAAGGAGCTGAGTCATAAGGCAAAGCTCTCAATTTACCAGTCGATCTATGTTCCTACCCTCACCTATGGTCATGAGCTATGGGTAGTGACTGAAAGAACGAGATCGCGAATACAAGTGGCTGAAATGAGTTTCCTCCACAGGGTGTCTGGGCTCTCCCTTAAAGATAGGGTGAGAAGCTCAGTCATCCGGGAGGGGCTCAGAGTAGAGCCGCTGCTCCTCCGCATCGAGAGGAGTCAGATTAGGTGGCTCGGGCATCTGATCAGGATGCCTCCTGGACGCCTCCCTGGTGAGGTGTTCTGGGCACGTCCAAACGGGAGGAGGCCCCGGGGAAGACCCAGGACATGCTGGAGAGACTATGTCTCTTGGCTGGGCTGGGAACGCCTCGGGATTCTCCCGGAAGAGCTAGAAGAAGTGGCCGGGGAGATGGAAGTCTGGGTATCTCTGCTCAAGCTACTGCCCCCGCGACCCGACCTTGGATAAGCGGAAGAGGATGGATGGATGGATGTATGGTAAAAGTACTTGTGAATATGAAGGATTCACAGGTCATATACTTAAGTATATGATATCAAGAGACAAATGTTTCATATAAGCTATCTCTGACCATTCCAAAGTGAAGTAATTTTGTAGGTCACATTGCACAGGTGAATAGCCACTTTACTCATGCTTTGTCAGTGTCATTAGCACCAAAGGAAGTTTTTGTTAAGGTCATGTTACATAAGTTAAATGAGATGTCGTGAGAAGTTAAGCAAAATGACACCTTTTATTGGCTAACTAGAAAGATTACAATAAGCAAGCTTTTGAGGCAACTCAGGCCCCTCGAAAGCTTGCATATTGTATTACACAATCTACAAGTCCGACTTAAAGTTCAAAGCTAAACAATATCTACATACTTCTATCATATCACCTGTGTCCATATATTCAATCTCTTTTCGCTTTTACCTTTTCATCAATATCGCATTGAATTTTGATTCCATGTTTGGAATTACATCATGACAACACAACGCATAACTGCCCATGAGTGAATATCGTTTCTTTCTCTCTACACTAACTGTGTCTGACAATAGCATTCACACAAATGAGAAATGATTGAACTGGGTGTGTGGTTGTAAATGTTTTAGATATGGGCAGGACTTTTCCAAATCTCTTTGCATAAAGTCTTGTCTTGCTGGGCTTGAAATTTTCTCTTTTCTCTCTCTTTCTTCTCTTTCACCAAATAACAAATCTTTCAATTCTCGTGGATGCGCTTCTTCATTGGGAAGAAACACTACTTTCCTGTGATGAATTAGATGATCTACAAGTCTCCAACTTAAAGTTTAAATCCAAACAATATATTCAATCTCTTTACGCTGTTCCTTTATTTCACTGAGTAATCATTTCTGTTTGTTTGTGCTAATGCGATCTTTACTATCATTTTTTTGAGACTTTCGAATTTTCATACTTCCATTATCTCTAACCTGCTCTGCATGTGTATTGCGCCAACAATGTTCTGCTTTGTCATCTACTCTTTGTCTTTTATTTGCAGCCATGGGCATGGTTAAATCTCTTGGCACAAAGTCTTGTCTCGTGTTTCACTGAGAAAGTCACATCTTGTCTCTCTTCCCAAGTTTTTTTATTATAATAGATAATCAAATTTTTTGGTTTTGTCATTTGATATGTTGTCTTTGTTCTTTTTAAAATTAAATTTAGGTTAAAATAAATTGAAAACTGTCACATTGTTTTAATGTACATTTGACATTGTGTGCCATCTTTTTTGAAAACAGGGCTATATGATGTGGTGGCAGCAGCAGTTAATCTGGATCCACAAGTTTGATCTGATGATGTCTATGGCACCAAGGTGCAGCTTTTTTTTTTTTTTAAGCAGGCCATTCCTTCTTAACCCAATGTCACTTCTTAGCTCTACTGTCCCACTCACCAACAAAAATCTGGGAATTTTGCTGACCCAGAAAGATACACAGAACTTTTAGAACTTTCTAACCCTAACCCTAACCCCACATGTGAACCCAAATCTTGAATGAAATAACTGTTTTGAGTTAAACATTGCATTTCATATTTTCTAATATAAAATGCTAGCAAATTATAATTGAAATAAAATATGAATATGTAATTAATTAAAGCACAAAAACAATTAAAAAACGTAATTGACAGATAAAAAATGTGTTTTGTGAAAAACAATGGTAAGTGGTGGGGAAAAATAGTTTTCATTTTTTTTTCAGTTTACAGCCCAAAAACATATAAAAATCACATTAAATAAAACAATTTTAAGGTATATCTATCATGTCATACATAAGTGATTTTAATTGAGCAAGGCCCTTAACCTGCAATTGCTGAGCGCTTTGAGTAGTGAGAAAAGCGCTATATAAATGCAAAAAAATATTATTATTAATCTAGAGTATGCTGTCAATAATTAAGATCAAAATGGTTTAACCTACTTGTATAACAAAAAAAAGGTTTCTTTTTTTTCATCCGTATATGTATGCAGCTACAATTCTATTAAAAGAACGCCGAGCTCATTTTCTATACCAGCCTGTCTACATGAGTGAGAGCGACGACCGCGTGCATGTCCTCCGTTTCTATCACTACCCGATCTGCACTGCCGTCGTCGTTTCCTACCCGATTTGCGCGCGCATGCGTATTGTAGGTGACAGCCTCTTTTAGGCGGTGACTACGTATGAAGCTTAAGATGGCAGAAGGGGCGGGCCGCTTGGGTTAAAGGTGGGAGTTGAGAGGTGCGCGTTTTGTTGTCTTTGTGTTGGAGAGGAGCTCCATCTCATACGGTCTCGCCTCCCCTTCTCCCCGGATCCTTTCTGAACTCTTCCCCCTGGGTTGTTTTTAACCCGCCCGAACCTCTTCCCCCTTTTACCCCACAGACCCGACCCGACCCTCCCCTCCTCCTGGAAACCGAGCGCGGTTCCGAAAAGGTAAGCAGCCGATGCTAGAGATGTGTCATTGGCGCGGTAGGCTTAGGAGAGAACCGCAGGCCTCGCGGCCAGCAGCACGATGCAGGCCCAACATGATTTGGCCGACCGGGCGGGCGAACTAGTCGGGGGGGAGGGGGTTCTGCACTTTTCAGTCGAAGTGTTGTTGTAACGAAAGTCTTTGGTAAACGTTTTATTCATGTTCTTATACGACTCGTTTAACTTTAGTTTATTTTTTACCGACTTCGCTAGTTTGCATGGGAAACGGACGCTAAATAATCCCTACAAGCTTATGTACGCAGAGAGATGAGCGACGCCACAACTCGCGCGTTGTTTGATCTCGGAGTGTCGCCGGCGATGTGCACCTGAAAATTAATTGTTGAAATGTATTTAAAATGAGTTTGAAAACGGTAGGGTCCAGCTTTTCCCTTTACGTTGTACTTAATGTGTGGTTTCCATCTTATTATGTATAACGCAGTAACTTATTTGAATGTAGGGCCTTGATAAAACTAGCGAGAAATTCAAAGACTGATTTACTGAATGGCAAGAAATAAAACACGATTAGATCTCATCATCTTTTTTCTTTTCTTTTTTTTTTTTCTTTTCTTTTTTTTCTTTCAAATACATTCTTAAGCTTTTGATCGAACAGAAAAGTGTTGCGTTTACAATAACGGGACTGGCTACAGAAGGCCGTGAAAAGTATCGATCAGAAATCCGTCGCCTTTATTTTGTGTTCAGTACGCTGCATCTGAATAAAAGTCCGGTTCAAGATTAAAGTTTCGTATTGGTGTTTTTTAAAACTTAGGTGGAAAAAATGTAACATTCGACGATTGTCTTACGATTTTATCACTCGACCCGATTCCGAAACGTCAGTGAATAAAGGGATCACAAGCTCTGGCTTATATCCCTTTGGCATCTTTGTTCTTTTGCATTTTTCCCAAATAGATTTTTCTAGGCAAAATAATCGAAACAAAAGGCGATTACTAAAGATTTAAAAATGGAAATGTGTAATCCGGTAATCTTAATTTTCTAATAAATCTGAATATGGCAATCAAATGTGTCAGTTTAGCTGTCAGCCGAATGATTTTTTTTTAAATTTTCTGCTAAAGATGCAAGATTGATTTAAGAAGTTCCATATTTAAACATATCAATAAAATTGATCACAAAAAAAGTTTGTCAAACAACGACATTTTCTCTTTGAATAAAACAATTTAGTTGAGAATATTTTTGTCTAACTAGCTATTGTATCACTTTGAATTTTAACGAATTTCTCCCTTATTGTATTAGTAGATAGATAGATAGATACTTTATTAATCCCAATAGTATGTATACTGTAAGAGGTTATGCCATTATTCTTTACCCTAATGTAATGAATTATATATTGCAGGCAGCATGGCCTTGTGGCTTACTGGTTTGACTTTAAAGTCACATTATATGTTCAAACCCTTTTCTTCTTACTGTGCTAATGATCCCGCTTGTCATTGGAAATTCTCCCGTTATGTGAATTTGCTTGTTTGCATGCTTCATGCTGACTGTTTGCACATGAGGTCGCTAGGGACTTGGATCCTATCTTAGGACACAAAGGGTGGTCTCTCCCTGCAATTAAGAGTCTGCCTCTATTTGTTCCTCTGCCTCATGTGGTACATTTGAGCCCGGGTCAAATTAGTTATGTGAATAACTGTTGAAGATGAACTCATGGAAACATTTGTGACATCTCATACCAACAAATTGCCTTTCTATTGTAATTTGGCCGACACCTTTTTTGAATACTATTATTTACATTTGCATTGCTTTTTCCAGTTACAGGCAGGTAAAGTGACTTGCTCATGGTCTCGCAGTCTTAATAGTGGGGTTTGATCTGACATCTTTAGGATTTAAACTGTAAAATTCAAAGTCTTAAACTCTATCACTGTTGCAGTGCCTTTGTATTTTGAACCCCATCTGAAGTTGCTTTATAGATAGAATACACATTCTAGCAGTGTCAGACTTTGTTTGTGAGGGGCTGCAGTAGTGGCAGCTGTTCATCTTAGCCGCTGTCTTTTAATGATAAATTTCTGTAGCTACTGGAATATAATATGCACCGCCAAGCAATTTAATATAAGCCTGTATTATTAACAGCAAGAATTGCCTGTTATTTATAATAATAATATAGTTTAAAACAAAAACCAGAAGCAATTGTGGGCTTCCAGAAAACAAGCTTGAGATCCCTGAATTAGGGCTTATGGCCTCAGACCACAGGTGATTCTAATATTTATTTTCTTTTTCATGTATGTGTGTTAGAAATGGAGTATCACAGAATTTAACTGGCAAAAGAGGACCTGCAGTCACTTTGGCTTTCATAACGCAGAGGTTAAATCCTTTTGCAAAGCTTGTGCACAAACGTATGCTGCGCATATCATGTATTACATATTGTATGTGCTGTTTATAGGATCATTTTTGTCGCATGTACAAGGTGGGACTGATTTGCATTTGTCTATTTGACATGCATCACATCACTGCTGTCTGACTCCATGTGATTAGTAAGTATAGTACTTCAAACTTTTCAATGCATAAATTTTATTTATACTGTCTGTGTCTGTTGATGAATGCCCCAATCTCAACCCACTCCCGTCTCCATCCTTGTGATTTTCTAAGGGAAAACCTGAAGGCAGGAAAACAGCCACTAGTCTTCTGCTTTATAATCCAATGCCATTGTTGTTGGGCCATGCTGCTTACATAAAGAATTCTATCCTATCCCAGATTTGTTACATGGCTAAATTGGCTTCAGAAAGCAACATGTGATCCATTGGCTCACCTTGCTGATTGTCCTTTTTTTTTTTTTTTTTTGTGATCAATTTTTATTTCAGCAGGGTTAGAGGTTAGTACCTTTTAAGAGAGCACTGTTGCACTGCCATACAAAAATTAACCATTATATTTTTACTACCATTTCTAACGGCTACATTAGACATCTTATCTGTGCTTCTTTTTTCAGATTGAACAATGAATGTGTTTTTTAGGGATGCTTTTTAACAAAGGTAGATTTGAGTAGTTAATTTATGCAATAATTATTAAATCATATACTTCAAAATAAAGTAAAATAATATTCACAAAACATGGTATGAAATTGCCATGTTGTCGAAGCCTCCTGCATTGATTGTGAAATAAGACTATATGATGATTAAGAAGACCTTGGCACATGTGACAAACTTATTTTTCTGAATTGATACAGGCTTTTGATCAGTGTTGGCTGATTCGAGTAAACAGAAAAATTTCACTTGCATCCCATGAGAGTTTACTGATTAATCCCATTATCTTCCTTTGTTTAAGTTCAAAGTATTTTTGTCCTTACTAATTGAGCATCACATTCAGTACTAAAATAGAGATGTTAAATCGGAATGCTTGTTTAAATCTATGCTTTTATGCTTTATCGATCTTGGTCCTTTAACAGTTTGCTTTGCATAAGATTTTTGTTTGGTGGATCTGTTTTTTGGGGTGGGAGTACTGGTGTTTGCTGGAAACACATCTGTGTCTCTGCAACTCTTTTTCACAGATTTTTACAATCAGTCTGCTTTGGGTACACACAAGCATTTGCTGAAAAGACAAATGAATTGCTGGAGTAAGTTATTTCTCTTAATATTGAACACAAACTTTTTTGTTTTTAACAAGTTTCATTTTCCTCTTAAAGCAGGTGTCCTTTGTAGTTACGATTTACCTTTGTATAGAGAAAAACACACACTTTTAAAGACCAGATTTTAATGTAAATCTAAGTACAAATTATTTTGAAAAATCTTTTCCAATTTTACAAATTTAACTGAACAGGCTTTGTGTGTGTAAGGTTGTGTTTAACTAATTTTTTTTATAAGCTAAAAAAAACATTTCTTGAGTTAGACTATGCTGATTCCCATCTTTTACTGGTGAATGCCAGTTTTTCTTAACAGAGGCTGACTGTCTTAGTTAATACCCTTTGCATCTTCAATTCCATCTTTGTTTCTAAATTTGTGCAGCTTTGTAAGTTTTGTGAGTGGATGTTTCAGAAGAGAAATAATTGCCTGAATCATTTAAAAAGAAGTGTCCCATGTACCCACAGACCTCTTAATGGAGCTCTGCATTTGTTTGTGAACATTTTTATAGTACATGTTGTTCTGGCAATTCTGGATTGATCATAATGGTTGAAGGTTTAATGGAAGGTGTTTTAGGTAAATTCCCAAAATCCCAGTCTTTTGCACTTTGAGTACGAGCCTCTCAAGGCGGTACTGCAGAAACTTTTTTGGAAGATCACTTTATAAAATATCTGACGTGTTACTTCTGTCAATTGATTTCTAAAAGTCCAATGACCTACTGAAATGTAATATAATGTGCCTGTGGTGCACATTAAGCACTATGCTCACTAGGTTTGTTTCCAGGATCATTCCATAACTATGCTGCTGGGTTCTGTTGGATACTATTTTAGTTCAGTTTTTCAGTATAGTTAATATACAGTACATAAAAACTAGAATTTGCAACATGTTAAAATGGCAAACTTTTGAAGGTCTGTCTCCTGAAAACATGGTAACTAAAGGAAAAAGGTATAATATAAACTATATGAAGAAGGCACTTGCAGATACTGCTGTAAAATTAGTTTCAGCTGCCCAATGTCCCTTAAGCAATAAAATTCATATTCTTTTAACACCACACTCAACTGATAAGAAAGGACTGTACTTTCATCTGGTCTTTTTCAGGGCAATATAATTATAGTATATTTCTCTAAAATACCTTGCAACAAATTAGATGTTAGAAAAAACAGTGACTGAACACAAACAAGTATGTGAAAGCTTTTTCGTGAGTATTTTCTATTGTGTATATATTTTTGTGGCTCTTTACTTTCAAGAATATTTATAGGATACTTTGTCATTAATGCTGGTGCTTTGACATTCACACTTTTGAAAATTTCAGAATTCATAATATTTTGCATATCATTTATTTTCACTCTCACCCTTTTATTTAGTGTCATGGGGACTTATTTTTGTGTGTTTTTTTTTTAAATTTATTTTTATTTATTTTTTTAGCCCCCCCATACCCTCCGTACAGTTCATTTTCATATTCCCTAGTACCCTCCTTCTCCTCCTTGCATAATGAAGAGCTCAGCCCCTGGAATACTTAGAACCCTAAGATCTTTGTATACCTAAATGAGTTTTACACATTTTTAAATGCATTGCCATAGCGTGATTAGGATTTTAATCTCTGCTTCTTTTGATAAAAATAACAAGCAATGTCTGACAATTTGCAAAAGTACCAAATTGGGCAATAAAACACACGGTAGCATCTGCAGCTATACACAATAGTTAAAATACTAAATGCATTGGCATGGGTTTGCGGGGTGCTAGTGCATTTGACTGTTTATATAAAAATAAATGTAACGCATTTCACTTTCTTAAATAATTATAATTGAGTAAGAAGATGCACCATAATTTTCCTTCCATTTTGCTATATTAATCAATGTGGTTTTCTTAATTGTTATTCATTCGTAGCATAAAATAAACAGTTGCTCCTTTCCCGCATTTATCTTCCCCACCAACTTTACCACTTAGAAATTGTTTACTTTTCTAAGTCTACAATAGCAAAGAATTTGGCTGAGGGGAAGTTAAATTTCTCCTCTCGCTAAAGAAGCAGTTGTTCCAAAGTATCTTCATTTTACAAAAGTAATGCAGGGGGAAATCTTGTTTTGTCCCCTTCTCCCCCCCCCCCTTTTTCTTCTCCTCTCCCCTCATAAAACTCCACCCATAATGGCTTTTAGTTGGCATTTTGATTTGCCAAAATTTCCAGTGCAACAGTCACTAAGTTATCGTTGATTTCCTTTTGGCAGGTCATCTTTGTATTCCTAATGTTTTCTCCCTTTTTTCCCCCTCCCCCCTCAAAAAATAAGATTCCATTCTTGTGACCAAAGATACCAGTGACCTTGACCAGCCTGAAGCACTCAGAACCTGCTTCACCATGGACTCCGGTGTAATTGAAGGTGGACTGAACGTCACACTGACTATCAGACTTCTGATGCACGGCAAGGTAAGCAAACTATTTGCCTAGACAGCATTTTTAGATTTTAGCAGCCTTTTTGGCAAATGTTTGATTTGCACTTGATTTTTAATAAATCTTTGTTCCCTCTTAATTTCCTAATTGTTCCCACACCCTATTCCTTCTAATTTCTCATCCTCTGTAGCAAAACTGTGTGCTTCTTTATCCTTCTCTCTTTCTAGCTGTCTGCACTCTATTTCTACAGTGTATCCATTTATTTCTTACCTTATATATTCTGGATTCTTTCTGGCAGCTTCTAGTTTATTACATTAGTCTTGGCATTGAAATCTTTGCATTGTTTGTAATTTCTGATTTTAATAATGAGCCATTAAAGCTTCCATTAAAAAGTAAAGTTAATGAAAGCTAATGTTTGTGGTCAGGAAGATCTAAGTAAAATAAAGACTATTCAATGTGTGTATGTGTATATATAATATTTTGTTTTCCCCAATGCCCTATTTCTAAACCATGTTTCATTCCTGAAGACATGACTGGTAGGCTTTTTAAATTATAAACAAAAGGCATTGACATTGTTTGTGCAAGGCCAAACTGAGTGATTAACATTGCAGGCAAGAGAAAGATTGAAACGATCAACACATGAATTTCTGATTAAGGGTTCTAACTACTAGGTTTTTTTGTTTAAAAAATTTTGCCACTGCTCTGCAAACATCACTGGAAAGTGGGGTAAATAAACAAGGATCCCATGCTTGAATTTTGGATGGTTAGTGTTATGAGAAGTGTTTTTTTTAATCCCCTTTCCTTCTTATTCTTTCTCCTGTAAGGTATGGGTTGATAAGAAAAATAATTTTGTTACATTACCCTGTGAACACTGCTTGCAATTATGCAGTAAAATCTGTTCATATGTCATTAGTTTACACATTATAGAATACACTTGAAAATATGTTAAATTGGCATGTTTGTTTAAAGTATTGGGACACAATTCATTCATGCATTCATAATGTTGAACAGATATGCAGCATGTTACTAACGGCTAGAGGTTTGAAATTTGTAGACCTGCAATTAAAGAAAAAACAAAAAAAAAACATGGTTATTAAAAATATTAATTGAATTAAATTTGGTACAATCACAACTGTGCACTGGTGTCAGAATCTATAATAAGTTGCCCATCTCATCACATTCTGGACTTGCAGAAAAAGACTACCAGAGAGAAAACAGTGTCCTTTTTTAAGAGGTAATGTAGTTAAGTTTGTTCATGGTTGAATTCACCTAATCCACTATACCAGGGGTAGGCAACGTCGGTCCTGGTGAGCCGCAGTATGTGCAGGTTTTTGTTCCAACCCAGTTCCTTAACGAGAACTCAATTATTGCTGATGAAGCACATATTGCTTAAGTGAAATTTTGATGTTTCATTTTAGTGGTCTCGCTTGTTAAGGTTCTCCAACCTTAATTGCTTATTTCAATCTTAAACTGCTGCATTCAGTGTTTTAATTGCTCCTTATTAGCAATAAGATGTAAAAGACAAAGCAGCCAGCAGTTCTCCAGCTAGCTTTTTTCCAATTACATCTGTGTGTGTTCATCATGCACTGTTTGATTTAATAAAACACTTAATAGAAAAATGTGACAGACTAAAAATGATCTGTTTTAGACTTCATATCATTTGGATGATATCCTTGGAAAGGAAAAAAATCTACGATATAAGAGCCTTACATTGCACAGACTAACAAGCCATAAAATTAAATAAGGTCTGAGATTGGCAATGATTGGTTTCTAATTAAGCAATTGGGTTGGAATGAAAACCTGTAGCCACTGCGGCTCACCAGGACCGACGTTGCCTACCCCTGCACTATACAGTAACCAGTCAGCCTTGGGTGCTAAGCAGAAATCAAACCCTATATTTTCAAACTCCTTATGCTTCCCATACAATTTTCAAATAAAAAGGCTGTGTGTGGGTGTATTGGGTCCTAGTCCCCTGTTGTCCCACCCACATTCATATATTGGGACTGGTTTAAGTTTGTTGGTTTGGTGTGCCTCTGCCTAATTCATCCTAGACCATGGAACGTTGTGACTGCCACATTGCCTTTGCTGCATGACACTGCCCTCCTTCATGAATTAAAATGCCTCATATAAGTAATGTGTGCCAAGGCACCATGGGTAGTAGAACATTGCATTTGCTGTAATATAAAATTATGGCCTCCTTCATTGTCCCTGTCATTATAATGTACATCGTATATAGTAACTTCAGATTCAAATATGCAGCAGTAGCTTTACATACAAAGTAGTCTTGTACAGTAGTGACAACTGACTTTCTAACCAGACTACAAATAGGCAGACCTAATAATCACTTTATATCCAAGTAGCTGTCCCCCGCGGCTCCACCTGCATAGTAGTGAAACAGGACAAACTTTAGAAATCAATAAACAGGTATTTAGCTAAGCAGAGGCAAGGTACACTTTAAAACATGGCCAGAGGTAGACCGATTTGAACAGAGGCTGGTGCGTGAGTGAGGAGGGCCCTGCCTGGGTCTCCACTCCTGATGTCGTGCTTCCCCCTTACCCCCGGCCCTCTGTCTCTGATTAACGCGAATATATCGCTCCTGCAAGTGAGAAATGATACTTAGCGTGATGAGTAGTCACAAAATCAACCAGAATGTTCAAGCAAATTATAGAAAAAAAAAAAAAAACATTCCAAATCCATTAAGTAGTTCTCTCATGAAAAGCAGACAGACAGACCTGTGTGTGTGTATATGTGTATATATGTATGTATTATAAGAGAGAGAGAGACCTAAGCCATGCAGGATCTATATAAAAGAACATAGTGATGTAATTATGATTTAGTAGTGTGTGTCTGTGTCTCTTTTGAGATTGAACAAATGTATGTGAGTTGTTTATCTTGCCATTCACCCCAGTGTGCCATGGTCATTTTGAGACAACAAAAGCCTAGCCGGGCATTCATGTCTCGCCAGTTTTGCCTTTTTCTTTTTATGTTCTGCTGCCAGTTCATGTAATTTTGCATTCACATAAAAATTTGTTTGTACAAGTTTACAGTATATGGTCAGTAATGCAAAAAATAACTTGAACACCATGCTATTGAAATTAACATATTTCTATTGTATCTGGTAATATTTAATTCTGATTACTACTAAATATTAATAAGTAACTCATTTAAATCTGTTATTGTAAATTCCAGACTATAGATTCCTCTCTGCAAGCCACTCTGGCAACACACAAGAGAATATGGTGTAAAGTAGTAATGATTTTGGTGAAATCTAAGTAGCATTGTCATTGGTGATGACTCTTGAGCAAAGTCTTCTGATGTATATGTTATCTGTAGATCTAGTGAATTAATGAGGCGGTCTTGGTTTTCTTTATAGGAAGTTGGGAGTATCATCGGCAAGGTAAGTTACTTTTTTCCGTAATTCCATGATGTATATCCCATTCTTAATTGTTGAGAAGCAGCTTTGCTATACCTGTTTTTTTGTAAGTTTAATTTGCTGTATATACTGGTTTTCATAAGTGTGTATTCTTTGTAAAGAATGGTTTTCAGCTGTTCTCATTTCAAGGACTTTATGTATCTAAAAGATAAATGTGTATTACTTGAGTGGTGAGGGAGCAGTAGTCTACATTATTACTTAAAAATAATTTAAAAAAACTGCACAACAACCTGGGAACAATTGTGCACCCCTCACCATTTATTTTTAGTAACTCCTAAACAAATTAGATTGCTTTTAAGCAGTAGAAATCAAGTTCTTGAGTATTAGACTGTACTGTTTATAAAACTGTTTATACTGTTTGTATGAGGTCAGTGTTATTAGCAGAAGATAAGGCCATTTATTTTTTTTTTCTGTGTACAGAAAGGGGAATCTGTGAAAAAGATGCGAGAAGAGGTAAGGCCCTTTGACAAAATTCTATAATATGCTAGTAAAGTTTGATTTTGTTAGTACAGTCGACCCTTGATATACGACCGGTCTGACATGCGAACAACTTGATTTACGACCAAAATTTTTATTTTGATTTACGACCAACATCTTGTGTTACGACCTAAATGCAGTCACGTGTATCCTCTTGTGCGATTGTAAACAAACAGCCGAGAGCGTTAGTGTCAGTCAGAGCCCAGATACATGTGTTTGTGGACGTAATTTCGGTCAGTGCAGTTATTTATCTATATACAGGTAAAATTCCGTTACAACGAATATCTTTACAACAAAATTTTAATTACAGCGAAGTGTTTTTATGGTCCCGACGGCTTCCCCATATGATGCGAGTCTATAGAAATCTCGTTACTACAAAGTACATTCAGCAGATACTTTCATTACAACGAAGTGCCCTAAAGACATTGAAATGCTTGAATGAATCATTCACAGAGCAGTTAATTCTGTACCACAGCTCAGTTGTGCACAACAACCCCCCAAACAGAAACACTAACTTTTTTTTTCTTTCTTCTGACTTTCCTCGTATTTCAGTCATACTTTTTACTTATTGCACGTCAACATTTGAAAAACATCCATTGGAATTTAACTCATTGTCGCCCTCCTATAGATACGGCAGACACGAATAAAACGATAACAGTTCATATTTAAAAAAAAAAACTTTACATTTTTTGCAGCAAAAAGAAAAAAAGACGTTGCCAGTGAATTCGGAATTTCGCTCGACGCTGTCAACTTTCTTGAAAGACCGAGCAAAAAAAGAAGAAAAATCTTGGCTTGCAAAACGTATGTGAACTGCTGCATTTGAACACGTCGAAAAAGCAGTTTTTATGTGGTTCAGTGATGCGCGTTCAAGAAACATTCCTATTAATGCGGCACTCATTCAAGGTAAATGTGAGGTTTGTAAACTCTCTTGGGACCTCCCCCAACTAGACGACACGCCGAAGAGCGTCCTGAAGTCCAAACTCCGCGTCTATGGAAGACTGTTTATCTGTTGCTGGGGCATGGCTCAAAGCTGTGTTGAGTCTCTCAGCCAAAGCAAACAGAAAAGATATCGATGGGTGATATGCAAGGAACATTGTAAATGCAGGTAACAGGTAACTTGATCACTGATCTGCTGTGTCTGTATATAGCAGAGTGGCAGATCACGCTGCAATAAATAAGTGTGCCGTTTCTGTTTCAAGCTGAATAAAGCTGGTTTTGCTAAAGTACTGAGACTCAACCTCGTGTTTTGGGGATCAAGACAGGGACTTATAGTGCGACCCCGATCTTTATGATTTGCTTCTGTGTCGCTTCACTGCAGCGCTATGAGTCTGTTGTTACCCTGCCCGGCAACGGACAAACAAGCTTCCACAGACGTGGCAATCGCGCTTCAAGACGCAATTCAGCGTGTCGTTCCCATTGAGTTGGGAGTGGGTGGGGGGGGGTCTCAAAATAGTTCAGAAACCTCACAATATGAAGGAAAAAAAGGATGATACAGCTTCTGATTGATAACTGTGCTGCCCACAACATACTTCCACATTTAAATAAAGTTCGTTGAATTCCTCCCACCCAAGTGCACGGCAGCGCTTCAGCCATTGGATTTGGGCATCATTCGGACCTTGAAAGTGTATTATCGCAAGGAAATGCTGAGAAAAATTCTTGTCAGAATAACTTGTAGGCAGGAGGAGATTAAAATTAACGCAAAAGAAGCTATTGAAATGATTGCAAACGCCTGAGCAAAGTTAAATAAAGCCTTTAAAAAAAAAAACCTTCCATTTCATTCTCCTCCCCCTCCCTTCCTGTAGCCCAAAGATGTCAAATTAAATGGTGAGTACAGTATGAAATTGTTGTTTCTGGTAGGCTACACACTTTTTATAACTTTTTGGTTAGTACATTAGAAATATTATTGGTGTTTTGGTAAATTATGCACATTATACAACCCTTTTTTATTATGAAAAGGTTAAGTAAGTGTTGCAGTGGGAGGTTCGGAATGCGTTATGGGTATTTCCATTATTTCTTATGGGAAAAATAGTCTTGACTTACAACCAACTTGAGTTACAACCATCCCTCGTGAACGAATTGAGTTCGTAAGTCAAGGGTCCACTGTAGTTTATTATTCATTATCAATAAAATAAACACTGACAAGGGGTGATTTCTGTAGGAACCTTACGTCTTGAGGGTGTTTTTTTTTTTTTTTTTGATCCTGTTTTTGGCTGATGTCCTACCTTTTTTTTTTTTTTTTCTTTTTTTTTTTTTTTTTTTGTGTGTGCAGAATTTCTCCATTTTGAAACTCATTTTAGTCCGTCTATGGCTCAGAATGATGTATAGTTTTAGGTACCTTCCAAGGAAGAAGGTGTAATGCTTTATAGGGAAAATGTGTATAAAAACACTCCTTGCCAACATATTCATTTTTTTTTTGGGGTCAACATTTTGGCAGAAAAAAAAACACTTATCTTTTTCATTTTATTTCCCTTTCCCCTTTCTTTACAGAGTGGTGCTCGCATTAACATCTCTGAAGGAAACTGCCCTGAAAGGATCATAACTTTGGCTGGGCCCACTACGGCCATTTTTAAAGCTTTCTCCATGATCATCGAGAAGCTTGAAGAGGTGAGTGAGCAAAACTGAGACCTTTATACTTGTAATATTGTTTCAGGGTGGGCACCAGTCAAGATGTTAACTGAAAAATGGTTTAGAATTGATCCCGTATAATAATTTTTTGGTCATTTAAAGGTTCCACTTTTTGGGTTTTGCCTATAAATGCAGTTCAACTTAATTGGCCTCAAATAACCTGGATAGTTCATTTAATTCATTATTGTAATAGGACACCCAAAGATAAAAGCTCAATATTATGAATGTCATTAAGCATTTACCAGTGATTATTTTTTTCTGTTTGGTCCTGCTTTTCATAACCCATTTTACAGCCAATTCTCATGTTCACATTTTCTGGTATCTTCTAAGTTCATGCCTCCTAATGGTAGGTAGTGCTTTAAATAGTCTTCTGATATTTTTCATATAAGGAATAGCATAACTACACCACCTTGAAACTCCTGGTATTAGAGGGAAATGTAAAACATTGCCAATCTCTATCACTTCAAAGGGTGACTGAAAGAACCTATTTTACTATTTAACTAGCGGTTTTAGTCTGGGTGAGGATTTATGTACCAGTGTTAATTTGTCACGAGTCATTTCAGCCAAAGTCAACCAGTTTTCCCCTGTATCAGCAGCTTTTTGCTCCTGTGTGCTAAATTGTTCAGCAGTTACCTGCTAATCTCTGTAGCTAATAAAATAGACTGTTTAACACACTGAAAAGGGAGAGTAACAGTAAGTATATGAAATGGATTTTCATTTTCTGTGTAAAATAGACTTTTGTGTGTGTGTGTGTGTGTGTTTGAGTATTCTGGCCTGAACTGTTGGATTGTGGTGGAGAAAGAAGAGTTATTGCTGGTTTTTCCAAAGTTTTATCCACCTCAATTTTGTCACTTAAATTGAGTCTATTATTGTCCAGGGGAAGTATTCCATATACTCTTCAACTAAAAATTTAAAGTGGGAGGTTCAAACGATAATCCCCATTTCATTACATTAGCCAACTTTTTAGAAAGTGCTGCTTCTTGCATTTACATTGCCTAAGGAAAATGATACACAAAGACCCCATGCATTTGTTGATATTAAATATACAATTAATAAGTGAAATTCCATAAAATGAAGCGTTTCAAATGGTCACAAAATAAAAAGGTACATAAGTAATTTTGTGGTATTTGTTTCAACAAACGGGTCAGTTATACTTTTTCAGCGTTATTAAATCAAAGGTTAAGCACTGGGTAGAAATGTGCACAAGACAAAGTATTGAGACTAGTCTGTGTAATTAAGGAAAATGGAGCACAAATCTTGGTTGCAGAGATCTTGTAAATATTGATTTATATGTTAACCTAATTTGGAAGAAAAAGTACTGGCCTTTGATCCATAGAGAAGGTGTTTATTTTTCTTATTGTATGTGAAATATTATACGTTGCAGTGTTCTGATCATACTGAATTGTTTTTTTTTTTTGTAATCTTCCACAGGATATTAGTAGCTCAATGACTAACAGCACAGCCACTAGCAAGCCTCCTGTTACTCTACGCATTGTGGTTCCAGCCAGCCAGTGTGGCTCTCTAATTGGGAAAGGAGGTTGCAAGATTAAGGAGATCCGAGAGGTGAGCACCGGTGTCTTTGAGGTGTTGCTTAATTTTAGCATGCTTTTCTTGGTCGAAATCCTCTTCATAAATGCATATTATATATTCATTTGAGTATGGTGCAGTGGTAGTTGGTTTTGTTGTTAATATTGTTGGTTTTATTTTAAATAACATGCAGTTCAGGGGTTTCTAAATAAATACATAGGTGTACCACACGAGAAGTCTAGAATAGGTAAAATTATTCTAGTGTGTTGGCTGGCTTTATGTACGACACAAACTAGGGGAAAAACTAATTTTGATTTATAAAAGTGAAATTCTATTATTCAATAACTATATGACACGATGTAATAACAGATTTGATACTATAGAACAAAGTGTACCACTTTAATATTTGCATAATTCATCTTTTTTTACCATCCATTATAAGGACCTGATGCCAACACAGTACTTTTTGAGTAACCTGCTTTTAAGCAGTTTTTAGTACAAGAGAAACTCACAAGAACAGTTCACATGATTTTCTCCATCTTCTGATCATCTGCCCCATGTCATGTCTTCCCTTCCTCACAGGGCTCTCACTTCTGCCTTCCTGTATCAGAATTCCTTCTGATGTGGTGCAACCTGCCCTGGGGATAGTTGTAGGTGGGGAGTTTAAATGGAGGGTACACCTGTTACAGATGTCCCAAGGCGAGCTTGGGGAGGAAAGAAACCTTCCATGGAGCAGAAGGGCAAAAGCTCTTTGTTTGCTTGTACTTCTATGGGCACACTAAGCATCTATTTTGAGTTGCTTCCATGCTAAAATACAACTGAAATCCTTTCCATCTTCTTGAAACGTACGATAAAGAAACAAAGCTGACGTGCAACTAAAGAAAACGGCATAACTTTTACAAGTTTTGTAACTAGACAGCAGTATATTATGTGCATAGTCTAATATAGTGAAGGGCAATCTTCCGGCCAGCTGGCTTATGTCAGCACAGATGTGTAACAGCCTTTTGAGCTGCAAGATTTAGAGAGTAGCATATCCTAACATTCTTTTTCCTCTAGGCGACGATAGCTCCCTGGTTGGAATAAGTTTTTGCAATTGCAGCGTCTTCAGTAACCTGAAACTATATAGATATACTATTAAAAGGTGTTACCTCTCCCATACTGATACGGCGGTAAGAAATCACATAAGAGAAAATAACTTGGCTTTCTTTAATGACTACACTTCATTACAGACGAAGGAAGCCAAATGACATGACAATTACCAAGGTGGGATCTTGATGTATACATTGTGCCATTTTTCATCACTGCGCTGGAAGGGTTTTCAGGACAGATGACGTTATCCCCCATCCGTCCGTCGGCTTCCAGGTGTTTGGCTGCAGTCCAAGTCTTTTTATACTGTTTTCTTCACGTCCAGGCCCTTACTTAGGTAAATCATGCCATCCAAACAAGGCAAAGAGAGGCATGCTGACTCTTAACACACAGAAATAGTGCATTTTGCCCATTTGTCTCGGTCTGTCATGTCCTATGCTTGGCCTAGTAGTTCTAAGTGCTGAACCTTCTTTGTTCTAAATCTGGCTCAGCTGTTCATGTAAAAAGATTTAAAATGTCTGCACAGAGCACAGTGACATTAAACTTATTATTCTGATTACAAACAGATGGGTAGGCTGCTATTCAGGCTAACAGGATTATGATGGTAGATAGGTGAGCCATTATACTGGCATTTCATGTATATACTGCTGTATGGATGGCTCGAAAACTGATCTGCCTGATTAAAGGGTTACGGGCTGATAATACCTGTTTTCATAATGCCAGAATTGACAAATTCAGAAACTCATTCTGTGCTTAAGTAGCTGTGTAGAAGCCTTATGTTTTTTGTTG
The DNA here is from genome assembly GCF_900747795.2 of Erpetoichthys calabaricus. Taxonomy (NCBI): domain Eukaryota; kingdom Metazoa; phylum Chordata; class Cladistia; order Polypteriformes; family Polypteridae; genus Erpetoichthys; species Erpetoichthys calabaricus. Next base: position 289,635,332 of record NC_041396.2, on the reverse strand, counting down.
GTATTTTTATCATTGAACTGTAGACCATAGGTATAACCTATTCACTTTTAACTAAGCAAAATTCTGTACACTGAACAATTAAGATTACTTGTATAAATTCCCCTTAAAATACAAACATTAACTAATAGATGTATATACAAACTATTATCCATTATGCATATCTATTATTAAAAAAAAAAAAAAAAAAGAAAATCATGTCTCATCTCCCAGGATTTTTATGTTAAAGATCATGGAAGAGACTTAAAAGACCCGTGAGACGAAAGAGAATAGCTACAGAGTGTCTCGCGGAGGCCTTAAACATGAGACTTTGTGCTAAGAGATTGACCCAGGACCCTCTTGCGAAGACGCAGAACATGAGATTCTTGCAAGACATGCCCTACTTGCAACCAATATCAAATAAGACAATGGGCAGCCAAACATTCAGTTGTCTACAAGATTTGAGCACACACAGATCTAGGGTATCAGCATATATAATGCGTATAAGGACAATACATTCTAAATGAAACGTTGACTAAGCAAAGAAGAAAGCAGTGTGGAGAAGAGACTCGAAAGCGTTGGAGAGAAATGAGAGAGACTAATCTAGGTGCAAATTCAGAAAATAAGGAAAGTACTTATCAGCCTGGAACAAGTGGAATTGGGGTGGGGGCAGAGCATGTCCAATCGGGCTCAGAATTAAAAGACAGAGTAAAAGACAAAGTAGAACTTCATAAAGACATTCACAAACGTTGGTGCTATACACATGCAGAGCAGGTTAGAGATTATTAAAGCAGTGTAATTTGAAAGGCTCAAAAGAAAAAAAATTGACGCGATACACATGGAGACAGTTGAATATGAAAGTATGAAAATTAGAAAATATTTTAAAAAAGTAAAGATCGCAGCAACACAAACGGAAATTATTATTCGAAAAAGGGAAAATTACAGACCAGGTGTCATTAGGGGGGAAAAAAAAGCAGGGCAAAGTGAGGTCAGAAATAAGACCGTAGAAAACAAAGTAAAATGTCATAAAGAGGTTAAAAAAACAAGGGGGGCAAACGCATGCAGAGCAGGTTAGAGATAATGAAAACTGTAATTCAAAACACTCAAAAAAACGTAGGCACAATGCACATGCTGAGCAAGATACAGAATATGAAAGCAGAAAAAAAATGACAGTGTCAAAACAAAGACAGTAAACATCACATTAGTGCAAAAAAGATTATTACTCAGAGAAATAACGAAAAGGCGAATAGAGATCGAATATATGGACATAGGTATTATGTCAGAAGTATGTAAATATTGTAAGGCTTTGAAGTTTAAGTCAGAGAATTTCAAAAACGGGGTTTATCTCACATGCATTTATTGGTTACTTTGCAAAAAAAATTAACTGCAGATGATGTAGATCGTACTGTCTGTGCTAAAATTCCAAACATAGAAACCTATCCTGAATTATAGTACAAAGTCATTAAACACATGTCTCACTGATCTCATTTTAAAGATTCAGCATATTGGGACTTGAAATATTCTAAATATTATTTTTACAGAATTTCTGAAATAGCAACAATTCAAAGAAAAAATTCTTAAAAGTGTGTATCTGGAAAACAAACACGGGAGTTGGCCAGGGAAGCAAGCAGGGGGCAAAACCCCCTAGTGTCATAAAAGAAAAGGCCTGTCAAAATTACAAGCCACAGTCCTGATAATCTTCATAAGGCGTTTATCATGGGGAAACAGGACTAACATGCTTAACAAGTTTACAAGTAAATGCACAAATTTAGCTTTTATTCCATCAATCCAATTGTTTACTAAGCAGCGAGGGCAATTCTTTATTCTTTTTCTAATTGCAAATGTGAGATGCTGTACCTAACGAAAGCTCTCTTAATAATAATTCAGTCAAGGAGTGTCTGTCTTGAGGGTTTAAACAAAAATGTCTGAACACTATTGCATGTAGGTATTGGGAGTGGTACATATGTTTTTGTTTTACCACCACATTCTTTGAGTGTATTAATAACCTGTTGTACAATGGCGTTCTGGAATCTGATTACTTTAAGAAGAGTAGACCGTAGTCTCTAAACCTGCTAAAATACTGAAATTTCCCACTTTTGGTTACTGTGGTCACAAATCTTTTTGAATTCGTGCATTAAATGATGAAATAAATGCTAATTTCTGTTATGCATAAAAATGTACATTAATTTTTAACTCCTTTGTCTCACACCTTTAACCGGTGCGGTTTGCATGGTCAAGATATACTAGTGTTTTTATATACAGAAGCTATAGAAAATGACATTACTCTTTTGAAATAGTCACCTTTTTGTCTTAGTCTCATATAAAAATCTGTTTAACTCTTTTAGGGCGGATGTCGACTTTTGTCGACAGGAGGGGTTGAGGGCGCATGTCGACAAAAGTCGACATCCAGGGATAGAGGGCGACAATCAGCTGTTAATGGCGACAAATCTCACTGTCACGTCACAGGCATTCCCTCTGTGCTTGGAGGAATGCTAGACTCGTTGACTCGGCAAATAAACCTTGCGTGTGCGTGAGTTGCGAAATGTAAACAGGCAAGATGGCACCGACATGTGAAAAGGCAGCGAAACAAGTGCAGAAAAGAAAACACTCGCATTATGCGCATTTGCGCATTATCGCGGAGTCGGACTCTTGATTTTTCAGAATCGGACTTTATTGGCAGTGATCAGGAGATCGAGCAAGAGAGTTAGAAGCAGGCATCAGCTGATCAGACACCAGCCGATGCCGGCGCCAGCGGATCTGCTGCCAGTTGCGTGCCTTCGCGCAGCCGATGCATCTACGGCAAGGTTCGCATGGGATAAATACACAGACATTGATCCGTTGAGAGCTGATCTGGCTACCGGAGTTTACAAGACGGCATGGCTTGCTGTTGGACACGACAGATCACCAGCTGCTGTACTTCAGGCTGCTGTCTCCTGATGCTGCTTTTCAGCTACTGTCAGACGAGACAAACAGGTAGGCAGAGATTTTTTTTGAATCGTGGGCTGCGTTTGCATCGCATTCTCGTTTTTCAAAGTGGAAACCCACAACGAAAGACGAGATGAAGCGCGCTGTGGCATTACAAATAGAGATGAGACAGAATTGGTGATATAACTTCAGGGAGCATTGGTCCAAACGTGTTTTGTCCCCTGGTGGCTTAGGTACGTGCTGCTGCAAAGTTTTATTCACTTCTGTAATAAACAGAAGCAAATCCCATGGGGTGAGCCAGGCTATAATGCCATACATAAAGTTCATAAAGTTTCAGAAGATGAAAAGAGGTGACAATACGGTTTTCATGCTGGCAGAAAACTTGGTGGCAGTGGCATGGCATGATGGCAAATGGGTGACTTGTCTCTCTACAGTACACACTAACAATATATGTGAGAAAGTGCAGCAACAGACAATTGAAAAATAGGCACCAAAGCAACACGTATTGTAAGGAGTGCAATGTGGCAATGACTGAAATTGGCTGCTTTGAGCGAGATCAGACTTTGCTGTGGTAAAATGTATGTGATATGTATGTGAAATCATAGAGTATGCAGGCTCATGCAACATGCAAGACAGTAACATTTGTCAAAAGGAAATATTTTTTGTTGATTTGATATGTTAAACAATTGCTTTGTGTTCTTTTTTTAAAAAATGTTAGTTTTTGGAAAAATATTCAGCCCTGGGAGAAAAGAAACAAAAAAAAAATTAGCCCTAAAAGAGTTAATCCTCTTCCAGCTTTATTTACATATTTTTCCTTATAACATTCAGTTAATGGATAGAAAAGGCAGCAGTTGTGAAAAGCAATACAAAAAGGAAGAGCTAGAATAACAGGATTGGCAGAGGTGGTCAGTCCACCAATTTCTTTTTCTTTTCTTTTTTTTTTTTTTTTTTTTTAAATAAGTCTTTTTGTATTGGATAAACTCTACCAGCTTTGCGCACCTAGATTGGATCCTGTCAAAAGTTCTTCAGCCTGTTGTAGCTTCCCAACTCACTAATTGCTTGTAATTTGATGAAACCTTTTCAGTCTGGTTTTAGAACATTGCACAACTGGGAAACTGCTCTGCTTTGGGCAACTATTGATTTGCTTATTGCAGTAGACACTAGGCAAACTAGCATATTCTGTTAGAACTTAGTGCACCATTTGACACTGTCAGACATGACCTTTTACTGTCCAGAATGGAGAACATGGTATGTCTGGCACTGCCCTTTAGTGGTTTAAGTCCTATCTGACTGATAGACAAGAAGTTTAGACTTGGCAAAAGCAGATCCAGTTCCGCGCCAGTCACACAAGGATGTCCTCCGAGCTCTGTCCTTGGCCCACTTCTCTACCTGCTTTGCCTTGGCCATATTTGTAGCTGTGGTCTGGGTTATCATTTTATGCAGATGATACTCAACTCCTATTTCAGATTTAAAAACGAAACTTCATCAGAGCTTTCGCAGCTCACAGCTTGCCTTGGTGAAATTAAAAACTTGAATGTAGCAGAAATCTTTAAATTAAATTTAAACAAAGCTGAAATCCTGCAAATTGGCACTAAAGCACAACTTGAAGGAAATGAGATCCTTCTCAGTCACTCTTTATGGTGATCTCGTTACTTTTCTCTAATCTTGGTGTCATGTTTTTGATTCCTCCCTTTCTTATTCTGCTCACATAAACCACATTAAGAAACTGTCTTACTTCCACCTTCATAACATATCCCATGTTTGTTCATTCCTCTCCTTCTGTAATGCTGTGAAATTTGTCCATGCTTTTTTTACATCCTGCATCAATTATAGTAATTCCCTACTGGCAGAGGCTGCTTCTAATCTTATATCACAGCTGATACAAAACTCTGCTGTAAGAGTCCTAACATAAACCAGCAATAGCAAGCACATCACACCCATCCTGCTTCACCTTCACTGGTTTCCTTTATCTTACAGGATTGAATTTAAAATTCTGTTATTAACTTAAAGATTTTAAATGGCCTTGCAGTGAACTACATCAGTGACCACCCCCATTGCTATGCTCCTGTTTGCCCACTAAAGTCCTCTGATTCTGGTAATCTTGTTGTGCCCCACACTCCCCTGCACTCTATTGGTGACAGGACCTTCAGCTTTGTAGTTCCCAGACTTTGGAATGACCTCCTTAAATTTAGATCTGCTGACTTCATTCATTCCTTCTTTCGGGAGGATTTAACTTAACATTCTGTCCCTTTAAGTTTACACCTCTGCCCGGATACTGGGCATAATTTGTGTGTGTCACATCACAAATTGTCAGGCATTTCTTTTAGTATTGAACTTGGTATTTTACTTTTTTTTTGTCTTCGGTTTTAATGTTTGTATATCCTGTACATTCTGTACTTGTCTGTTTTAATGTTCTGTGCAGAAAATATTTGCAATCAATGTTACATATACTCTGCTATTTAAATAAGAACAATAAGCATTGGAAAGGTGTTTTATAAATATCATTATTCCTGGTAGTTCAGTTACATTTTATGATGAATGGCGATGGAGAGCTGTTCAAATCCATTACCCAAATTTTTATATATTATCAGGTTTAAGTCGGGACTCTTAACCTTAAGCCATTGCATTGTTATACATGATGTTTAGAGTCCTTGTCATACACAGAGGTGAACCACCTGAACATCTTCAGCCCTCTGATAGAGGGCTTCAGTTTCCCATCAGTTCTGACCAATAGCCCAGTCCCTGCTAAAGAAAAGCACTCCCACTAAAATGCTAACACCACCATTCTTCACAAAAGATCTGGTGTAATTTGGGTGGTGTGTTGTGCTGTGCTTGGTTTTTGTTAAACCTATCTCTTCGAGTTCATTCCAAAAAGTTCAGTCTTGGTCTTATCTGGGGGATAAAAAAAAAAACCTTTTGACACGTGACGTTAAAATCTTCAGTGTTTTGTTTCCCCAAAGTGAAAATTAGACTCTGGTACTTTTTTCACAATAGGCTACTTTCTGTATTGCCACAGTGGACAACTTTGTGTAAAGCTTGTGAAATTGTCACATGCACAGAATGACTAGTCTTAGCCATGAACACTTGCAAGTTCTTTAAAGTTGTCATGGGCTTCTTGACAGCTTCCCTGATTGATAGCCTCTTTTGAAAGAACCTTTTCTACCTTGGTGAATACTTTGTTGCCTTGCACTACTAGCAGTAGAATCCTCAAGGAACAGCCAGATTTATTCTGAAGTAATTGTAAACTGCTACATTTGATGTCAGGTTGGGCCAATTAGCCTGGTGTGTTATCAAAAAGGTGATTAGTTGTACTTGAGCAAGTTTATAATAGTAACTCTAAGGGGCTGATCATTTATCCAAGTAAGTTGTTTTACTAATTAAATTTTAATTGTTCAGGATTTCTTTTTAAACATTTCATTTTGATGTTAAGGGTTGTCTAAATGCACCTGAAAGCAGAAATATTTTATTTCTAGGGTTTAATGTCACAGAAGGTAATGATCTTGACAGGGTATGGTTTTTCTTTAGCTTCTGTTTTACAGGCAGGCTAACTTGCTTGTGGTCCAAGTTTAAAGATGAGAAATTAATTACCAATGTTGAGATTTACTGTGTACTATCATGCACCCTTCTATAAAGGTTCATTATTTCTATAATTAAAAGAACAAAAAGAATGGGTATGGATTGTTTCATCAAGCGTACATGCTTTAATATGATGGCGTCACTGTTGTGGTGCTGCTTCAGTTGTCGTCATTACATAGCATTCTTTCCAGAGAGAGAGAGAGAGTGAGTTGTGCTTTTCCTTTGATTTTTAAGTGGGGTGGGGAGCCCTACTCACTTCTGGAATATTTCCTACTCCACTCTCCTGCAGAAGAAGTCCTTTGCACTATCACAGGAATAGAAATTTTGTTTGGCTTTGTTCTTGTTAGTCCAAGTTTTCTTCCATGTGAAGTATAAATCTTTTTTTCTCTGAGGGGGGCAAACAAATCCACCTCATTTAAAGGACGAATGTCTGTGTCTGTGCTCCTATCCTGTTGCTAGGGTAACCCTTCCACATGTTTGGCCTAATTATTAAAAAATTAGGCAAAACATGTGGAAGTGTAAAAAAAAAAAAAATAATAATAATTAATTAAATAAAAATGGTAAGGCCAATTTTCTTACTTGGTTTTATCTGTCTGTTCTGTTGTCCAACTGTATATGCCAGCAACCACAGTCTGGTAGCAATTTTCTTATACCCACGAGCCGCTTGATCAAGGTTTTATAGTTGTAATGCTAATGGCTGCCCACCACACAAGGTTATAGCAATGGATTAGTAAAAAATCATGGTAAATCTGCATGTTGGATAACCAAAACTCAGGCTGAAGTCTCTAAGCTGGGCCAACTCATTTGTCAGTTCGACAAGCAATGCCGAGAAGAAACTGTAAGAATGGGTATTTGGATGCATGTTATATCGCATATATCAAGTGAAAACCTAAGGTCTATGTTGATTACTTGGATTTCAGCCTGTCTTAGGCAAGTGGCACAGCTAGTCATTCAACTAGAGGATATGGAGCATCAAAGGATGATGAAATCCCCAATAGTCACTTAGCACAACTTTTAGGGACTGAACAGTATTCAGTATGTTTGGGTTGTTTATAAGCAGTGTTGTAAACTTGACAAATGTACAGTAGTTTAGCATAAGTGATGGTCATACTGACTTTTGTGATTGTAAAGTAAAATACAGTTTAACCTTTTATCTAATTAAACTGAACTAGCATTTCTGCTTTTAATATTTCTTGTAAAACTTCCAAGTACTTGTATCCTTGGTTTATTGCACCTGAGCAGGGGTTGGACTGTGTTAGCATATTTCTGCAAAATTTAAGGTGAAAGTGAATTCTGTGTCATTTTAGTTTCTGAATTTTGTGTTGAGCATTTATCAAGTGTGGAAAAAGTGCCTGTCTTAAGCATTTTATGAAAGAGATTTTCTTTATTCTTGCTTTGTAGTCTACTGGTGCCCAAGTGCAAGTGGCTGGAGACATGCTGCCAAACTCCACTGAGCGCGCCATTACAATTGCAGGGACACCACAGTCAATCATTGAATGTGTGAAACAAATTTGCGTTGTCATGCTGGAGGTGAGTTTGGTATACAGAGGTGTATGTTGTGTTCTTTGTTATGGAAACTTCTGTAACATTAGTCCTTTAAAATTAGTTGCACTTAATTAAAGGTATATTGGCATTTAAAAATTATTAAATCCACTTTTGCTTTATAACCCTGTGTTCTAGTTAAGTAAATTATACATTAAGGCATAACAAGGCAACTTTGGCACGTGTGTTTTCTGCTTTCCCTGCTGACTCTTAGTTTTTATGTTGCAGTCCCCACCGAAGGGTGTCACTATCCCTTACAGGCCTAAGCCTTCTGGCTCTCCCGTCATCTTTGCTGGCGGACAGGTATGTGGTTTTTGTGTTTTGTGTACGTGGGCTTTAGAATTCAAGTCTTGCTTAAGGCAAAGTAATTGTTGTTCTTGCATGGGTTCCTGTTAATAGGAAATGGAGGGAAAAATTCTTAAGTTTAATGCATTTTAATAGCCTGATAGCCAACCTTCCCAAAATTTTACATTTGGGTGCCCCTCCCCACCCCACCCCCTCCATCCCCACCCTCCTCCACCTACCACTTTTCTCATCATTTTATTTATATTTTTTCTCCTTTCCCAGCCTTCTTAAAAAGGGTGGTTATTTTATAACTGTGCTTTACTTCAGTGTTTCTTTTGCTGAAGTAGATGCAATTGTAGAAGAGGAACGAGTTAGATGGGAGTCATGCACTCCTGATGTTGCACTCTTCTGTCACACACTTTTTTTTCACTCTCTTTCTTTCTGTCTCTATGCGCTCAACCTCTAAATTTTTAATTAGGCTTTAAAAGAAATAATGCCCCTGTTTGCCACATTATTTTAAATGGCACCCTGTGAGTTTATTGTTCTTGTCTTTAATAAGCCCTTCGTGTACTGATAGTCCCGATGGGAGAAGCAGACTTACTAGGGAGAACTTGTACAAATCTTGGTTGCTGTGTGATGGCTAGGGCTTCCTTTGTCAAAGCCAGTATACCCCCTCCAATCCCCGAGATGACTATGAAACAAATTCTTATAGCAATCCTGTTTGCATGATGAACGTTAGCTGCTAGAAAGTATGTCAAGGGGTGGGGCTGTTTTCTTTTGGGAGCACCTTTTTCGTCCAGGCTTTCCTCCAGTGCATTTTTTTTTTTTTTTGGCTGCAACGCTTTAATTTTGGGGTAGTAATAGTGGGTTGTGGGGGTTGGAAGCTACTCCTTTCCATGCCCTCAACTGGGTACTTTGTGGAAAAGTAGTGGTGGGATGGGGGAGGTAGAGGTAATAATTGAACCTGCTGCAGCCTCCCCGTGTCAAATAAATGGTGACGGCGCAGAAGCGCGTCAAGCCACCCTCCTGAACGTTTTGTTTTCTTTGCAGGCCTATACGATTCAAGGACAGTACGCCATTCCACATCCAGATGTAAGTGCTGGACTCCTTTACCTTTGCTGAAGGACTTGGGTGGTTGTTTTTATTTTTATTTATTTAATTTTAATGTTTAGCAAAGAGAAGTAGTAGTAGAAGGGCTTTAACAGATTTTTACTCTTTTTATTCCCCTTTTTTTTTATTAGTCCAATCAGTGATCAGGCCACCGTTAACTGTTATCTTTACAATCCCAAAACGATCCCTTTTTTTCCCTCCCCCATGTAAATTCCCTCATCTTGATTTGACCCTGCTTGAGTCTGTGCCGCCTCCTTTCTGTTTTCTATCTTTCACCTTCCTTTCTCTCTTCAATGTGCTCACTGTTCTGGTCTGCTTTTAATGCGTGATGTTTATTACTGATTTTTGTGTTTTTGGTGTATGTGTATAATTTTTGCATACTCCTTACATGTTCTGTTATTTTGGTTTATTGATGTGGTATTTTTCTTTATTCCATTAATCGAGGATGGGTGGGTGCTTACTAAACTGGGATCTCATTGGTGAATTTGTTTGAAAATGTGACATGAATGGCAGTGTTTTGCAGATTTCAAAATACCATCATGTGATGCACTCTCAAAGTGTAATACTTTTTAATTCCAGCAACACTAGCATATTCACATTCAGTTCCCTCCATTTGGTTTTCCTGGGCTTAGATAATTCAAAGCAGTCTCTTGACAGAACTTGAAAACCCGTTCTACTGTCTGGCTAGAGGTGGCATTACGGAATCTTGACAATTCCACATTGTATATCAATCTGTTTTATTTCGATTATATGGTATAATTAGTAGAAAGTCTTCTGCAGTTACTTGCAAAGAAGTAATGACATTTTAGTAGATGTGAAGCACATAGTTGTGGTGTTGATACCGTTGCTGCATTTTTTTTTTTTTTTCAGTGTCACAAGTAAAAGGGCTTGTTTCTTTTTAAAATTAAGGGAACACTTAATAATCAGTCTTAACACCAAGTCAGTTTAGCTTTAGTGATATCAATCTGTCCAGTTAGGAAGCATAAGTGATTGTGCATCAACTTCATCTGCTTTGGTACAAATGAAAATGACCACAGGTCCACTGGAGGGGCAACTGCAAGACCCCAAAAAGGGAATGGTTTTGTAGGTAGTGGCCACAGACAATTGTCGTCTCGTTATCCTTCCTCACTGATTCTTCTCTAGTTGTGCATTTTTGTTAGTGTCCTTGTCGCTACTGCTAGCATGAGGCAATGCCTGTTGCTGATTCAGGTTGCACAGGTAGTCCAACTCCTCCAAGATGGCATATTTATATTTGCCATCACAAGCAGGTTTGCTGTGCCTACCAGCACAGTCTCGAGCATGGAGGAGATACCAGGAGACTAAGAGTTGGACAGGGCTTTAGAAGGGCATCATCCCAGCAGCACAAACAGTATCTGCTCCTTAGGTTAATAATGCTGGGCATCTTTTCAAAGTTCGAATATTTACCCATTTTTCAGTTTGAATGTTCAAGCCTTCATTTTTTTGGCTAATTAGACAGCCCAAGTAACCAATGTTAACTTTCTGATGTTGAGCAAACTGGCTTGCAAATTCCTGTGCTAGGGGAAATGTCACATGTCGGCGTGCATGCCTGAGTTCTTCGCAAAAAATCTCAATAGATCACGGAGTGCTAAGAAGTAGAGATTTCAGGGAAGCAAATACTATGTAAGACTTCTGTTTGGATTAATTTTAAGATTTTAGTTGTTCTGCACTATGTACTGCTACAGTGGTAGCCAATGCTGGTGGCAAAGATACTTTTAAAGGTAAATGTTGGTTATCTATAAATGTGTTTTGAATATGCAATATTTAAATATATTGTGTAACATTTAGATTCTCTATTTTACTTAGTGTTAATTTTTTGGAAAAGTATTCTTTTAAGCTAAAAGAAGCTAAAAGCTAAATGCTGGATATCAGTCTGTGTAATGTTTAGATGCTGCTCCTGAGCCACAAGTCACAGCTTTGGTGATTTTATTATTTGTTTGATTGTTCTATGCCAATTAAAATGTATGAAAATGTCATTCTTGCATTAGAATATAAAAGTTAATATTTTGATGATACCGCATATGGTAATTCTCCATCATGGTTTAAATCTATTGTACAGTGAATATAATATTGAAGCCTAACGTAAAAATTATATTGCAAGTTGCAATATCTGTCAGAAAAATCTCAGGTATTTTCCCGAAACAGTTTAGCCCTCATGTGGGTTGAAGTTAGACTGGAAGGGTCTTAATTTTGCTTGAAGTTCCTTTTATTTTTCAGTCTTTCCCTTCCATCCTCTCCCACACACAAGTTATGAGATGCACCAACGTAACATGTTAAACCTAAAGAGTCGTCTGTTCTACTTTGAATGTTAAGGTGTTTTTGTATTAGATTGGTTGTGTGCTATTTGGGAATGCTTTTCTTGAAGGGTAACTGTGTTTTGAGTATATATTTAAATAAATTTACTTAGTAAATTTGTTGTGCCAAGTTGAAGCAAATGATAGAAATATGGCTGTCTGCTTATCACATCTTTTCAGCCATTCTTTTCCTTAATCCAGGTTAGTAGCCATACTTGCATGTCAAAAAGATATAAACCAAAGCAAAGTATTTAAAAAATCGGGGAGAAAAAAAAAGCACTACATTTTAAGATGTAACATTTTTTCCCCTTGTAACAGTTGTGCAAACTTGTCTTGACTCTCTGTGCTATAAAAGGGTGTTACATTTGCAATATATTGTGCTGTACAGATTTACTTGTATGGTTCTTTCTGTGTATTACTTTGTCGAATGTTATTTGCCCAATATCTTCACCCACATTCTAATTATGTTGTTTTCTCAATTTTTTTGACCCATCATAATTTTAGTGGTCTGTGGCTCTGTTACTGACACTGTCCCATCCAGTCATTTTTGTGTGTGTGTATTTTTGTTTTATTGTAATCCTTTATAAAGTGAGTTTTTAAATATGCAAGTTGTTTTAATTTGTTTGTATATTCAGCAGCTTTTTATTTTAGTGTGTGTGTTTCTAAAATATTTAACACATTTAAATACAATTTCACTTCATTAGCACTCCAGTCTACCTCCTACTTTTTATTAGCAGTAATTTAGGGATATAGAGTAGTCCGTTTGCCACAGTATTGTAAGATAACTGTTTAGTCTTTAAAGTAAATCCTCTTTAAAAGACCATTTTGTGGGTAGTTTTAAAATTGAAATCTGGATTTTTGTGATGGTTATTTACAGACTTGTCTTTTATAATAGGATGCTAATTTTTTTTTAAGATGCAGTTGAGTTTATTGCTATAAAACTGAGCATTTTTAAAAAATCATTTAAATCTTTCCCAATGCACGCTATTATTGACCCAAGCTCAGAGTAGTTTAAACAAATTAGGTAGTGTTTCTGTATTGCAGCATAAACCCCCAAACCCTGCTATCAGCTTTGCATTATCTGCACCCTAGATATGAACTAGTGCCATTCTAGTTTTTTTTTAAATTCTAAACCTGAATTTGTGGTATCTGTTTGATTAATGGGAAGTATGTTCTAATCCATATTGAAGTGATAGTGTGAAAGGAATTAAGAGGGGTGCACTTGAACTAGGTTTTGCCTGTCTGCCTACCTATTAATTGTAAATTAATGATTATGGATTTTGTTTTTGTTTTTTATGTTCAGTATTAAATATTTATGCCAATAACACCAGTATATAAATAAGAAAGTGCATACTTAATACTCTGAATCGCTGTGTTTGTGTGTGGGGTGTGCTTATTTTCTTCACCAAATTACTTTTTAAATTGCTGGGTATATTGTAAGGTTGGGATTGGCCTGGAAACTTCTTGACTGCATTGTTTTTGCTTTTGAATAGTCTTTAAAATTTGACCAGTAATCAGAAACAATTTCCTTTTGTAGCTTACAAAACTGCACCAGTTGGCCATGCAGCAGAATCCATTCCCACTGACTCCTGGAAGCACTGGATTCACTGGTAGGTAGAAATAATTACTTTGCAGTTAAAGTGGCAATGATTTACACTGTACTTGATCCCTTTTTGGTTGTTTTTCTCATTTTTGAAATGAGGTAATTTTCCCATGAGAAAGCAATATTTAAATATATTTTTGTCCTTTTTTGTGGATGTGATTATGGATAAACTTTAGACTATTGATATTGAAAAATGTTCAAACATTCATGTAAATGTCTTTTCTGTTTAGATTGTTTGGGTGTTAAGGCCCCCAAACAGGTATTTAAATTCAATACCATGAATGAGGTTCTTTGTAATTGTATGTTCGTAAACCGATTTTCAGAGGATTCATCAGGGTCAAAAGTGCATTGGAAAGGGTAATTTTGAGTTGACTGGATCAGTTTCCTAACTATCTAAAGCTCAATGTGTGTGTTTCTCCTTTACAACTCCTCACCCCCTGGTCCAGTGTCAACAGTTTTGTGCATATGGCTCCCTTTATCAGTGTGAGACCATACACTATTTTGGAACTCAAGGATTTCACCCTGGGGGCAATTCCCCCACCCCTTTATACCAGAATGAGTTTAAGGGACAAATCGATCCCCTGGTGGCAAATCACTTACATGGGCAATGTAGGGTGATGCTGGTAGTAAAATGTGTATTTGCAGGGCTATCCACAGAACCATTATGAAGATCATTCCAACTGAAATTTTTATAATGCATCCTTAACTGCATAATGATTGCATACCATTTGGGTTAGCATAGCTTGTTGAGACTACTAACCCACACTTTTTTCTAAAATATCCTGAAGTCTAGATTTGAAGGTGCATCTGAGGCTGCTATCTACCAAAAAAGGAATCTTTTCTCAGCATGTCTGATTCTCTGTGAAGAAAAGCTTTATTGATACAGTGATGTTTCCATCATATCTGCATTTATCTGCGCCCCCATTTTCTAAATTTAAAAACTAACTTTAAAACTAGCACCCACCATGCCTTAGAATGAATTGTGCACCAGTCATGACCTTCATGGCCAGACTTCACTAGCTGACAATCTTTTAAACACTTGATTCTAGTTATTGAATGCAAAGTGACTGCATATTTAGTCCCAGACATCTTTTGAGTATGGCCAAAGTGTGCCCTGCTGTATTATATAATCAAAAGTAAAGATTGCCTTTCTTATATCAAGTGGTTTAAATTTTCAACACTTGGTATGGTATTCACGTCGATCTCAGTATTTTGTAGAACATTACAAAAATTATGTTGAGAATGTACCTTTCCGCTCATCCACCCTAATAACCAAGACTGTCCATAAATAACAGCAAGTGTAGGTTTGAAGGTTCCTTAAGTCCTTCTCCCTACCCCACACTTTTTTTTTTTTCTCTCTTCTCTCTCTCTCTACCCCCCCTTTTTATAACAGTGAGTTTAAAGGACAGTGTCACCTGGTGGCTCAGTGCAAATGCGCTGTAGTTAATGATGGGTCCACTATGGGGTACTTTCCATTTTTCAGACCTCCCACTGGGTATTCATATCTTAATATTTTTATTTGCTACATACATTAATTTAGTTAAATTTCATTGTGCCACAAATGCAAATGTGCCCAAGCCTGTGTGCTATCCAAGTCACTCGATTTGGCCGATTCAGCATCATCTGACCTTGTACTACAGTCAGTGATGAATCATCTATCAAACTAAGGACTTCATAAATTAAGTGTAGCAGCACACCCAGGTTCAGCTTGACCAGTTACAGTTGCCCCACTTCTCATTGGAGAGAGAGAGAGAGAGAGAGAGAGAGAGAGAGAGAGAGAGAGAGAGAGAGAGAGAGAGAGAGAGAGAGAGAGGAGAGAGAGAGAGAGAGAGAGAGAGAGAGAGAGAGAGAGAGAGAGGGAAGAGAGAGAGAGAGAGAGAGAGCAGAGAGAGAGAGAGCAGAGAGAGAGGGAGAGAGAGAGAGAGAGAGATATACTTTATTAATCCCAATGGGAAATTCACCATATGAGGAGGGGGAACAGGTAGTATGAGGCTCAGCGCAATTGTAGTTTTGCTCAAACTCCATGAGGATAGATTAATCATTGTCAGGAGATCAGTATGTATTTCTTAAAACGTTGCAGTCATTCATTTCTTCTTAAGGTGAGCTATTGCCGCAAGAGTTCATGGTGGATTAAAACTGCCATCTTGCCTTATTGGGAATTTAACTCCTGCCATAGTGGGTTAAAGGTGAAAAATTGGGGAACTTCACACTCAAAGGCCTCCACTGTGTGTAGCAGTTTACTATGAGCAACAGCCATGAATATTTGCTGACAAAAGGTTTAGATACAATTAAGTGTAGGTAGAAAGTGCCAGTTATCAGCAGTTGAGACTTGGCTGCCTTCATAATAGGACCTGCTTAGCCCTGCTGGAATTCTAGTGAAGTTTATAGGGTCTGAGTAGTTTAAGTTATTTGTTCAGCTTCCTTTAGCAATGGAAAAACAATCAAACCTGCATGGTTAGCCCAAATATTGGTGTGCAGCAACCTGTAAGGTCGGCAGTGGCAAGGCTGTTGGACTCCTTGCTTCCACCATTCCATCCACCTAGATTGTTAGCTAATAACAAGTGTGTCCTATTATTTCATCGTGATAGTTAGTAAGAACAATGTTTCTGCTTATTCAACATCCCTGTTGTTCATATTCCTTCAACTAAGAAAAGTGTTTCCTTGTTTTAAAACTGAATTTATCTTGCATTTCTCTTTAATTTAGGCAACTGCCCAAATACATGATTCTCAAATCAATTAATTTTGCGGCATCAACTTTTTATCCAGCATTTGTAAAGGGTATAATAAATAATATATATAATCTCTGTTCATGTAGCGCATATGGGATCATTAAATAAACACAAGGTTATCCAGGCCTTCCAAATTGCTGCCACGTTACAATTGGCTGTTTCTCATTTTTTAATGTCCTCTGCAAATCAATGTCATTTTTAAAATAATCAAAAAGACTGAAAGACTAATGATCTAAACACAGATCATGGAACCCAGGTTATCGCATCAACACATATGGAGTATTGCTGCCACTTTTCTTGGTATTCTGTCACCAGCTACAGTGTGTATGTGTATGTAATACTTGCAAAGCAAGTTGTCTTCAAATTTTTTCCAGTTAGAATTTCCTTAGTCTTAAGTAGAATAAAAGTAAGGCTTTGTGGGTTGGAATTACATTTTTTTATGTTCCAGTCATTGTCGTTATGTGTCATCTGAACTGATTAATGGAATATGCTTATTAAAGATTTACACATTTCTCTAAGAATACTGCTATAATCCCATCAGGTCTTGTTGTTTATCATTGAACAGGTGTATTACTGAAGCTCATGTAATCATTTTGACTTAATTGTTAAACACAATGCTCTTTTCTTACATCTCTCTGCTTTACAATATGGAACAAAATCTTAATTGCACCAAGTATGTTCCAGCTATGAGTTGAAAGGACTTTGCTTAAAGTGTTCTAGCTCTCAAATGTATCTGATTATTTAAAATACTTTGCAGTTAAAAGGTGAATTCCATGACATGACCACCTGGCATTCATACAGGATATTTCAGGTGTATGAATTCAGCATTTGTGTTCCTTAACCAATGCTAATATGCAACTCTCCCAAATAAAGTGCCACTTTTTTAAAATGCTCAGAAAAGCAGCAAAATTCTCCATCTTTGTGGGATTGGTCTTATACTTCCTTGCCAGTTAAACCCCTTTCCTTTAAGATCTTTTGCTTTATCCATCCTCCTCCATTTTGTCCTACCTTGCTTTCTTATCCCAATGCACCCATCCATGTCCATTGCTCTTTTTGCCCACATAAAAGCAGCAAAATATTGAATAAAAATATGGGCAGCAGATCTTTACAGGGAAATTGTTCAGGTACTTCTCCTTTGATGCCAAATATAAAGGTTGTCTTGCATATGATTTTGACAATGTGGTGATAATGTGACTTATGAATGTCATCATAATGAGCACATCTACATAAGGATGCAGTTTTCAGCTACAGAGAGAACTAAAAACCTGAATTTGATTTTATTGTATTCTAAAACTAAGGTGAGCTAGACAATGCAGATAAAACAGTTATGAGTAGCTGCAAGAATGCATGTTGACCCATGGTCTCTGCATTTTAGCACTTCTAGGCCATGCCATGGTAAAGCCTCATCTACAGAGGAAGGATTATCCACCCAGATCATAGTTAAATCCATGATGTTGGAGATACAAAATCGGCTTTAGCCCTTTTCCTCATCAATGCAGCCTTTGTAACCCCCAAGCATACTTTCAACAACTAATCCAGAAGTATCTAAGAATTGTGATTGGTACTAGGTCTGCTTAAAAAGAAATGACTAACAATATTTATGAAATGTCACAAGTTCATATATAAGACATGCACATGCCGTCTGAATGTCTTCCGTGAAGTCATTTTTGTGTTGTCCTGGTCTACTGCCTTAACATCTTGAAGAATTTTACACATTTTGGAAATGTGTAGTGACTGGACTTTTTTTTTTAAGAAAAGAGGTTTTGCCTTTGACAGTCCTGTTCTACATGTCTTTATGTAATGTATACATTGTTTAGATAATATAAGCTTATTTTTTTCAGGCAGTCTTTATATTATGTAACGAAACATAATTCCATTTGTATGTTTTTCATCTGGTTTCTGAAGTGTGCATGCCTACTTTGTGGAAAAGGATAACTAAGGGTTATCTTTATTTAAAATAAATAAATAAATTTCAAAATTTATTGCACACAAAAAAAAATATGAGATCTATGTAAAATTAATCTTACATAATGATTATTTGTTAACTAACAAAATGCTTTTATATTAACTTCAAATACCTAATTTTTTGTTAATGATTTTTGGAACATGTATCACCAGGTTTTAGGAACTAAAAGCATTGGAACAAACAGATTTGTTCAATTAGAATACTAGAATTAAATAAGTTGAGTATGGAGAGGAAGCTGTTTTATATATGTGTAGTATTCAGTATTCTAGTAGTCTAGTATGTCTGAGTTTTTGGCACAGTTTTCAAGTATTGGGACCATTTATTCAGAGAACATCTGAATGTGTAGTGTGGCATATCATTTTGGCTAAGCAAGACAAAGCAAACAATTTTTTTTAATTATGTGAATTAGTTTGTATGAAGGAATGTTTCTGACAAAATATATTGGTGTGCCAAATGACATCCATGCATATGTGTCCCTAAGTATGTAATTTTGTTGTATATTTCTTCACTCACTTCTGTGGTCTTGCTACTTGAAATGGAAAGCTATTTGTTGTCACATTTTGCAATAGACCCCCGATCCAGTACTTTTCCTTCTATATAGTTCACAGTAATGTTTTATCTAAAATGTGCACATTGTGACTAATAGGAGATAATCCGTCAGAAAAGAGAATGTGATACTTGTAAGAGGAAGTAAGGTGGTGGAATGGAAGGTGAAGGTACATTCATTGAAGTTGCATTCATGGAAAATGTAGACAAATATGAATAGATTAGACACTGTGGAGAATAAATTACGCTGTTTCCTATGAGCCAGAAGTCATGATTATTAGAAGTGTAGGTGGGCTTACAAATGTCCTTAATGTCCTTGGCTTCTACGGTGATGCAGTTTCATTCCAGGTACAAGTGTCCCCTTGAGAGCTGAACATCTTCCAAGAATGTGCAACTTTTGGAAAGCAACCACTCATATGACCACCATTTCATCAGATACCTTGCCTCTAGCATCAGCAGTTAGGGTAGTTGTAGTATGAAGAGCTTGAGCAAGGGTAGTGGAACATCCACGTTTTTGAATGACGTCAGTTGTTGGTATTATACCCTTAAGTGACACTTGAGAGTACCCTTTCGCTTCTGTAATCAGGTGGTTATAGAAGACCGTCTTGAACAGTTGCGTGAAGTTCAACATGGGCCAAATAGCCAGTGCCAAACCCTCATGGGTGAAATATACTGGTAGGGGGTAAGGTTTCCACTGATTGGGGGGGTGGGGGGGTGGGGTGGAGAATAAGGAAAAACTGTACAAACCCAGCAGGAGGAGTTTGAAGTGTGGTGATGCCCAGTAAAAGTATATGTCTAAGTTAGAATAAATCCCATACAGACAGACTTGCACCTCGGATGTAGAATGTGCACTAAGCTGTCTCAAGGATGCCTGTAGGATTTGTTTGACTGTACTGGTTGCAGAGTGCTGAAAGAAACTCCCATGATAATGAGGGACAGTGCTAGGAACAGGATGGGGAACTTTTAATCTGGTGACAAAAGTTGGGTGCCAATGTGGTTGATGCCTCAAGTATGAGAGGGGTTCTGCTTCTCACTAGGACCTGGCGGTGCTTCTTGTCACTAGAAGCTAGGATGGGCCCTTCCAGTATGGAGTCAAAATATTTTCTTTGGATGATCTTTAAATACACACAGTCAACAGATATGTAAGGATGGCAAGGGTTTTCTGGAGTTGCTGTGTGCATATTTGAGGACTCAAACCCAAAGCTGAGCAAGTGACCCCATTTCCAACTAGGGTCTCAAACTGTAATTGACTTTTAAGATACTTCTGGATCCATATTACTCTTTTTACATTTTCTTTGTCTGCCTTGTTGGTTGTTTAGATCCAACTTGTTTGGTTTTCAGTCTCTGGTCTCGTGTGGAGATAATGCATGTTGAAGGTGGAGTGTTTGAGTCCCTTTTCCTCAGCTATAGACCCTACCTAGATCTGTAAATATCAAAACTGCTGTTCAGTGGCCATTGTAAGTTCTTTGGAACCTGCACATTTCCTTCCACTGTTTTAGTGTCACTTTTATGCCATGTTTTTAACTTGCTTGACAGCATGTTTATATAAAATTC
Organism: Erpetoichthys calabaricus; assembly: GCF_900747795.2. NCBI lineage: Eukaryota > Metazoa > Chordata > Cladistia > Polypteriformes > Polypteridae > Erpetoichthys > Erpetoichthys calabaricus. The sequence continues at coordinate 289,615,208 of NC_041396.2, read as the reverse complement.
AGACCATCCTGAACATTGAGGGGAACATTCCGGCCACCAACATTAGAATCACCAATAGTGACCTTTAAACTTGAGAGCCAACAGAGCAAACCCAGCATTTCAAGAGAATTCAGGAAATGCTGTTCACCATTTAAAGTAAATAAATAATGCAGCCTGCTGCTTTGTGTTTATCCTCTGAGTTGGGCCAGGGGTTCTTGTAAAGCATCCCACTTCTAACCCCAAATTGATGAGGCAGACATAGGAATAAAGACATCTGTTTCTTTAATGATAGTGTTCAGGTTGTTTTAATTTATGCACAGAATTGTTCAGACATATTTTAAAAGTACTCAACCATACAATTCTATGAACACTTAAGGTTATACAGTAAGACGGGTGAAATTCTCTGTATAAGCCTTAGTATGAAGGATAGCAGACAAGTTTATCTCATGGCTAAAGTCAATGATTCAAGAACAAGATGACAGTTCAGCTTCTTTCACATTTGGTAATAATTTAATTTTTACGACATTAGATTAAGCTTAATGCACAGTTAGGTATATAAATTATCATTCAATAATACTGCCCAGATAAAGATGGCAGACAAAAGTATAATTTTTTTTGGTAATTCGAACCCATGGTAGCCGTTGAGCTATCAGGATATAACTTTATTCATATATGTTATCTCCCTCTTATAAGGTCAAGGCCCCTTTCTTAGATTAGTGATTAGATTGATAGGTTTCAAGATGTTCTGTAGTCTCCTGGTAACCCAACCAGGTTTCCCATGTTCTTGAATGATGATATTGCTTTTTTTATTCCATTATAGATGCTTACTGGTCCTGTATGCTATTATGACTTGTCTATATTAGATGTTTTAGGAAGTTAATATAAAAGCACTTTGTTAGTTAACAAATAATCATTATGTAAGATTAATTTTACATAGATCTCATATTTTTATTTGTGTGCAATTTGTGTTTTATATCTGCTGGTTGATCCCTATGCTGTTCAAGATAAAGCTAATATTGTGTCTTAATTTAGCAGGAATGGATGCCTCAGCACAGACTAGTTCTCACGAACTCACCATTCCAAATGATGTGAGTATCTATCTGAGCCATTTCTTTGTTTTTTTGTACAAATGTGTTTTTTTTTTTTTTTCTTTGACCGGAATATTTATCATTTCTATCCCGCAATAGCTGATCGGATGCATCATTGGTCGACAAGGCGCCAAAATAAATGAGATTCGCCAGATGTCTGGTGCACAGATCAAAATCGCCAACCCGGTAGAGGGCTCTTCTGACAGGCAGGTCACGATCACTGGCTCCCCAGCTAGCATCAGTTTGGCAGAGTACCTCATTAATGCCAGGTAAGGGACTATAAGTAAACAGTGAGTATGGGTCTTCTGGCTTCTCTTAATTAAAGCAGGGAATGTTTGAGATATTTACATGGTAAATAGTTGGTCTGCATAGTACTACACGGGTTTAAATAAATAGAAAATATTATATAAAAACTATTTTTTTGAATTCTACTTAATCTTGGTGTATTAATTTACTGAGCTATTGCATGCTGCTTTTTCTTTTTTTCTTTTTTTATACTGTTTCCCAAAGGCAGTCTCTTCAGTAAAGTTTTACAGGACACCCAATCCCCCTCTTGAAGTGGTCCACCTCCACAAAGTGTCTACCTATTTCCTTGTTGCTCTCATTTTTATTAGTTTCACTGTGTGAAACAAAGAAACATTTCAGTGAAAAATTCTAAGCTCTACTCATCTTCCTGTTTTGCTGTAGCAGAAATCCACTGTTAATGTTTTATACAGTTTATGCAAAACTTTAAATCAGTTTCACCCAGCAGTCTGTGTTTTATAGTGGTCCACTCACAGGGTATGCCGTGCAGTATTTTTCACTGATATACACAGACAGATTTTTCAGACACAGTATATCGTTTGACCATGCCACCATTTTTAGTATAGTTAACTGTGCTGCTTCAATCTTTTGTGATCAACACTAACATACAGGCACCCAATGCCTTACAATTAATAGCCTGCACTTCACAAGAAAAATGGACATGATCAAGAACACTCTTACAGGGATAAGTGGTGGAAGAATTTGTTTCTTTAGTGTCTAACCCCCACACCCAAAACCTCAATGAGTTTTAAAACCTGCTTGCTTGTTTGTGTCCATCCATAAGGCAGCTATAGATGATCAAAATATTACCATGGATTTTTCACCATGTTTCTTGTGGGTTAATCATTACCACTTAAGGGCGAAGTAAAACATTATAGAGAAAATGATACAAGTAAAAGTAATTTCTGTCTGTCCTTATCACTATGACCTTGACAAAGAACCATCCTGCTAAAACTTCCATTTAAGCTGCAGCAATTTTACTAAAAAAGTAAATTGTCTTGGTTAGGGCATAAAGATAGGCAGGTTAAGAGACTTGCTCAGGCTCACAACACTGTTTCAGTGTAGGTTCCTTGTCAGTGGCTGCATGGCTTACTTGACATAGATTAAATACATTTATATTATGAAATGTAATGCTAATTTTTTAACCTGCCAGATAAAATGTAAATTACCTTGGGGGGTGGAGGGGGGAGATGCCCACCAAATATGTATAGATAAACATTAAATAAATCATGCTAGAGGTATTCTATAAAATCTTACTAATATTTGCTAAACCACAATATAGTGGGACATGTGTGCACATGCCTTCGCCCATATGAGAGAATGAAGGTGGTTTTATTATGTAGGTGGTTTTATTAATAATTTATCATATTAGCAGGCTCAGTCGCACTACATTTTTTTTTTCTTTTACTTGCCATTCACAAGATCCATGAAATATCCTTCCCAGACTTCATTATGTGTCTACCCTAGGTTTATTTCAAATTTCCTTTACATTAAATGTTTGTGTTCAACTTTATTTGCTATATACAAGTGGGGTGGTATTTAGGAATTTTTTTATTATTATTATTATTTTGAGTGGTGTTCAGATACATTTTAAACATTTGATTAACTTGTGTGCGTCAATTGAAGTTTGTTTTAAAGATTAACCTTTGAAATCTGTTTTATTTTTGCCAGAATATTTAAATTTTAAAATATTTAAAAATGCACATATTTTATAACTTGCAATTTTAAATTCTCAAGATATTCTGTAAATCATTCTGATGTTAGGAGTACATTGTTCTAATAGCATGTTTGATTTAGCAGTGCCTTTGCATGATAAACAAGCTATCGCTGGGAATCGTTTAAGTCCATGTCACATTAATCTACGTACTTTCCCACAGGATTGATCCCCCCCCCCCTCCCCCATTCACTGACTTCATATACATAATCTTAGCAAGGTGGAGGCATTTGCAATACACTCCTGTGACTGCCAGATGTCTAGTCTCAAATACCCAGCAACCTAGTCCAGCTAGTGTGTAGTTTTGCTCTGACAAAATTTAAACTGGTTTTATTTTTGCCTTAACATGCAGTACTTTTAAACAGTTTGCTTTGGCTGTGGCTTCATGAAGCTGCAAGTTTTGACTATTGGATAGGGTTGAGCTTGTAATACTTCGGAAATGTAAAACTGTGTTGGAAAGTTGTCACACAGTTGGGTAATTTGACATGTCCAGCAATTTCTAGTCCTGCATATGGATATTCTGGGGTGGCAAGATGTGACATCTCATTTGCCTAGACGTTGCTTAAGGTGAAGTTGTGAACAAATCTGATAATGTCTGTTTCTGTAAATGTGATCCTCTATGAATGTAAATTTAGTGGAGAGTAGTTTATAGGCTTGCCCACTAGTTTGAAATAAGTCACTAAAAAAGATGCAATGCAAAGTGCTATAAAAAGCACCTTTAAATGCCGACTTTGTGGAATTAAGGAAAAGAGTTTACAATAGATGGCTCACTAAAAGTCTATTTTTAATAAACTGAGAGGGAATTCTAAAGCAGAAAGGGAATTCTAAAGCAGAAATGTAAAGGTTATACTTCAATGCTTTAGAGACTCAAGCTGAGCTCCAATAAAACATTGAAGTAGTGTCAGAATGTTGCAAAACTGCTTACTACGACAATTTTTTTTTTCCATGTTATCATTAATCCTGAAGTAACTCTTGATTTTACCAACTCACTGCGGTTTAAATGGTCACTGAGTGGGTTTGTTAGACTTAACGGGAGGAAGAGTGTGATTACTCTTTTACATAAAGCAGAGAATGGCTGTCATTTAAAACTGTCTAAGCCGACAGCTGTGGCAATCTAGCTTTAAGAGCTATAAACTGTAGCAATATTTATTTTTATTTTAAAAGTGCAGCAATTCCTAAAACACATTTGTGAAAGTTTATTGAACATTGACCAATTTGAAATATTAACTTGATTGTGTAGGATGGTGTTCCCAAAGGCCCATATAGTACTCAAGATAGGATTCTCTAAACGTGGCATATCTGAGCTTTCAATTTTGGGGTACGTTTTGTTTTTAGTGTTGTGAGAATAAAGGTCACAATGTATGTATCCTTGGGCTTTGTTGAAAATGATTAGGAGTACCTGTATCTCTTGGGGAGTAGGTCCAATTGGATTTTTGTTCCACTTGTTTTTCTCCCATTGGCAACAGGAAAAGGTTATTTTCTGAGATGTTAATGACCATACTGGCCTAGGTCAAGCTTGGTTGACCAATTAGATTAACTGTTTACCTTGCAGACATTTAAAGCCTCATTGAAATAAAATTTTTAAAAATTCCATCTACATACATCTGTATACTTTATTATATGTCTTTTTGGTAAGTTATGTTGCAGAAGATAATATAGCTTTAAGATTTTATATTTGGACATTAGAACCAAAATAAAGAGATCAGTTATAAAAAGTATGGCAGTTTTCATTTGGACCAATGGATTTTTGTCTTCTAGTGCTGCTAGTTCACTCTGAAGTAGACCTTTTTCTGTGGCACGCTTAACCCTTATGCTGCGCGGTCCATATGGCCACAGAATATTGGGTGATTTGACACTATATTTGCACATTACAAAATGAGACTCTACCTGTCTGTAAAACCTGCAGCAGAGCTAGAAGTTATTGGAGCTTTTTTCTGTTAGGCTGAAGGACAGATAGGATGGAAAGTTCATTGGACCTGCCAAATATGTATTAATCCTTTCTGTAAAACGCAAATATCAAAATGAATAAAATTTTTTGTTTTGCATCTTAAAAACATTGTTGCTGAGCTTAATTAGGATAGGAAACCTTAAAAATCTGCACCCATCTCTTTAATTGGATCAATATCTTTAAATCTGATGCCACATGGACATGTTTAGGGCAAGCTGTTTTGACATTTAATGTCTCCAATTTCTGTTTTGCCAATTTCTGTATTTGATTTGTGCAGTTGGATTTCTTGAATTTATATTTTGGCTTGTCAAAAGGTAATTTACATTTTGACAGGTGAAAACTAACGACTCTTCGTATTGAATTAGAAATATTTAATTTCAGATATGTATTCAAAATGTTACTACAACATATTGTAAATATTAATAATACAGCAAGTGAAGCAACTGTGGAAAAACCTGATTGTTGCTTATTTATATTAAGTTATGTACCCTGCTGTGTCTGGAAAATGGTGGGAGTGGAATTCAGCTACCTGGATGCTATATGTAGGTTAATGTCACTTCCACAGTTCTGGCTTTTAGAGCCTGCCTTAGTTCATTATCTGTTGATGTTTCCAATTTTAAGCAGAAGCTTTGCTGAAAGCACCTGTCAAAAAATAATTAGAGCCACACCGTCCGATTTTAAAACGGAGAGCTGGATCACCCAAGTCTGTGCTCTTACACCAGCAAGCAACCAGCCTTGGGCTCTGTTCAGTATACTCCTATTTGTACACATTTTGTCTTTCGTGCTTTTGTTGGAGAAATCCTTAATGTGTATACAAATTATGGCATCATTGTCTTCACCACAGATATTTTGTCCCATCAGACTTATTTAGTGTTACCAGAATTACAAATCTGATAGGAAATCTGGTAAGTTTTGTCTTCTGCCGCAATTAGTGATAGTCTAGGGACTGGAAAGAATTTTGCATACGGTTTCGAGACCAGATGTTTTCAGAACATGAGGTGCTGATGGCTTTTACCCTCTGTTTATTATGAGTTTTTATTGCCAGTGAGAAGGTATACTTTTTGTATAAATTTGAATAACACGTAGGCAATTATATGGCAAAGTCTACTGGCATGCAATGGGTTTTAAGTTTTGAGAATGGTGGAAATCCAAAATAACCAGTGCAGCAGTGACGAGTCAGAAATTCTTAACTTGCCAGTGCAGTACACTGTTATATAAATAGGGAAGCGCAAGTCTGTAAATTCTTGATTTGTGTGTTTGTGGCAGGTTGCTTTTAGCAAGTTCTTAAATATGTATTTATGTACTTTTGTAGGAAGCCGTTTATATAATAGTTTGTGCAGGGAAATCTTTCTAACAGTGCATATTGGTATATAAGTACATTTTGTTCTTCATAGTTGTGCTTATGAAGTATGATAGTATAACCCATAACATGCTCTACATTTTGTACTTTTTGTGGCAAATCCTGCCCGTGTTCAAACCCAGGTGCCTGCATTTTTTGTTCTGCTAAGTTAACGATCCACTTAATCTAAATATCTTCTCCATCTTAGTTGGTTATATGCATTAATAAATAACATATGCATGTGATGTGCATGAGCGCCGCTCTACATTTTGTACTTTTTCTGGCAAATCCTGCCTGTGTTCAAACCCAGGCTCCTGCATTTTTTGTTCTGCTAAGTTAATGATCCACTTAATCTAAATATCTTCTCCATCTTAGTTGGTTATATGCATTAATAAATAACACATGCATGTGATGTGCATGAGCGTCATCAGTGACATGAAACAATGTAATACCTTGAACACCATTTTTATTATGAATTCTCAAAATGAAGGATATCTTAGAGAAAAAAATATAAGCACAGAACAATGTTAAAACATAGATCTGGAAACACTGCAATATATACCCAAAATTATACATAGTTTTTATATTCAAAATATCCAAGGTCATCCATGTTCTGAAAGGGATCAAGTGCTGACAGTTTTATTGGGACAAAAGTTCAAAAATAGATCTGTGGTACCTGATAATGCCTCTGTTTCAAGACGGACCAAATTCCACCACTGACACACAGACGTGAAAGAAAATGGAAATGACTTGGTAATGACAAATGAGCAATTATTTAAATCAATTAAAATAATGTGCAAGAACAATATGATCTCACCTTAGTCATAGTTCCAGAAGAAATATGCTCTGGCGAACTTGGTCTCCACATTTAAATCAATGCTGGGGACTAATGTTTACTCTGCACAGTGAAGTACAGTAACTGCTAAATCTTTTGTTGTACAAGTGTATTGTTCTACAATACATTTGTAGAAGAGTTCCGATTTATTTTTCTTGCATCAGGCTTGCTTTCAAATTTGCACCACTTTGCAATGAATGAGTATGTTAAGTTTGAGTATAACAAATGAAAGAGAAATATGTCAGTGCTAGAATGTGGGTTTTTTGGCCTCATCAGAGTACTTGTTAGGTTGAAGGATCTCTTATGCGGGTTAACTTTTTTCTTGTGTTGTATGTTTTTTTTTTTTCTGTCTCCATGAATTGAGGGCCACCCCTTTCCCAACCCGCCTAACCCAGCCCTACCATGTGTTCCTCTCTTTCTCCCCCTCTCTTTCTCTGTTGCAGCGTAGAGTCTGCTAAACAGCCTTCCTCGAACCCTGAGCACCACAACCTCAGCATGAACCTCTGTCAGCCCTGCCCCCCCTCTACTGCTGCTGCTGCTGCTGCTACTACTACTACTACTACTACTGCTACTACTACTACTACTACTACTAGTACCTCCTCTTGTTCTTCCATCTCCTCCTCTTCCTCCTCCTCCTCCTCCTCCTCTGTCGTCACTTCGGCAGCAGCCATCACCCTGTCCTCCTTGCTGCCGTCGGGTGGCCCTTCCTCCGATTCCCAGCTCCCCAGCAACCCTGTGTGTGTCTCCAGTCTGCTTGGCATGAACCCCGTCCCTTTGATGGCTCTCAGTGTGGTCAATGCTAAGAGCCCGGCTGTCGCTGTGTCTGCTGCCAGTGGTTCTGCCCCCGGTGCTTCTAACAAGCCGGGCACCTCGGACTTGGCAAACAAATCCAAGAAGAGAAGGTTGTCTCCTTACTGATTGCTGGGTATTGCTTTTAAGGTTGGGAGGGTGTGGGTGGAGATGGGGTATCTCTTGGCTGAAAACTTAAGGAATGAGTTAAGACCATCTGGTGGCAGAAGACTGTTGCTCTTTTTCTTGTGCATGATTAATGTTGCTGCAGACTACAAAAATGTCATAGAAACATGTTTTCAGTTTGTGGCCTAACTAGAGGAAAAAACTATGTTAGTAGTAACAGTTACTAATTTACTGGGTATTCTTCCTGAGCTCTGATTAAATTGTACTTCAAGGTGTGTTTTTTTTTTTTTTTGTTTTGTTTTTTTTTCCTTTCCATACTTCATACATCTTTTGAACATCTATCCAACTTCTAGTTTTTGTGAAACGCCTTATGATTTTTGTGGTGTTCAAAAAGTTTGTCTGCTTTCCCTAAATGGGAAACAAGTAGCAATAGTCAGAAACCCCTCTTGTTGAACAGAATGCCAAACTGCACTCTTCTTTTTATATTAAACAAGTGTTAGTGTTGCACGATTGTTGAAATTATGCCTTTGTTTGGGACTTGTGCTACAAAGCAAAGTGAGTTGTTTATTACACACTACACTGCTTGTTTTGTTCCCTTCCCTTTTTGGGTTTTTTTTTTATAAATATGATTGGTTCTAATTGAGGTAAATGTTTGACATGCATTTCTTGGATATAATAGATTATGAGAAATTTATACAGTTAAACACTCAGATGGGTGTGTACAGTTTTTTTTTTTTTTTTTTTTTTTTTTTTTTTTGTGCCATTCACCCACACCCCAAATCCTCGGGGTTCAGCAGTAGCTTTACACTTCTACATTTGTTGTGGCTTGATTCTTGCTGATTTTGCACCCCTTCTCTTGCAAACGTTTCTCCTGTAGTTCTCCTGCCTGTTGCAAGTAGAATATTCCATTTATGTAACACACATTTGTAACTGTTTATTTTATAACAATGAAAAGTGTATTTCTATGTACATAATAATAAAATTCAGTCTTGTCTTGGTCAGGTGGTATGAAATTACGCAACATAACTAGCAACATGATATAAATGGAATGATAACCTCCTGTTTTCATATTTTGTGTAGTGTTGTCCCAGCAGGGATATATGGCATCTCATATAGACAGTAAACATTTTAGTTAATTTTGACTTGTAACAGTAAAGTACATTGAAACAAGTTTGTATTTCTTTTTCCTCTCTTCCCTTTCCCATTGTGTGTTTTTCTTATTTTAGGCTGTCGTCTGAAGCATCAGGATTGGGAAGCAACTAATGAGCAAGCTCAAGTTACCCATCAGCAGTAGCATCCATATGCCCATATAATTCTCCAATGTAGTTACAACGGAACAATTTTTGCTATTCCAATTTTAACTTTTTTTGTCATGCCCACCCATCAGTTCATCAGCCTTTTATTTTTTCCCCCTCAATTATTCAACTTTTTAATTACCTTGCATCTGTTCAGTGGTTTTAATGTACCTTTGCTGAAGAAAAAGGAAAATTATATTTACTACTTATTTTATTTTTTGCCTTTTGTTCACATTGAATTTCTGTTCTACCATCCTGAAGTGTAGAAGTGAAAAATCTGAATAGGGTCAAGTTTAGCTCTTGTTATGTCAGATTTTTCTATAAAATAAAAAAACAAAAAAAAAGAAAAACAAAAGAAAAAAAAACAAAAAAAAAAATATAATAAATAGATGAACTGAATTTGCCTTTTTACATGTGCTGTGTATTTAATTTTTCCAAAGAATAACTTTTTGCTTGGATGTATACAGTTTGCCCCTTGATGGGTGTTCCTCTTGGTTGTCCACTGTTGGGTTTACAAGAGTGGCTTAGACATTTAGGAGCTCAAAATAACTTTCAAATGTTTTTTTAGGTGTAGAAATTTATGTAGAAAATATAGATTTAATAATGATTCCAAGAGTGGAAATTGCTTAAATTGAGAATGTACATGTGCCTGGTTAATTGGGAAGGGGCTTGTTTACGGGTGTTGAGAATATTTTCTCAGTAGTTTAAGCTTTTTTTTTTTTATATATATAATATATAAAGTCTTAGTTCTTTTTTGGCACTGACAGAGCTGTTAAGTTTTTTGTGTTCCACTCCAATTTATTTCATGTTCCTATTAGAAGTGTCTGTTTGTAAAATTGAGTTTATTTAAAAAAAACTTCTATCAATTGGACCTCTCCTGAATGCATATGTATGCTATATCAAAAAAGTACCTAACAATGGTTTTGACAAGAACTGATCATTCATCCCAAAATTTTTCAGTCCCTGTTTACCCATCTTGTACAAAATATCATGTCAGGATTTGAAGGTCCCCAAAGCACTACTGTCACCAAAAACAAGCCTAAGGTATTTCTGTATGAAGTTTACCTTTAAACTTGCTTCTGTCCTGCACTCTGTTCTAGATAAAGTACCCATTTTAAAGTTACAGCTGGAATTCATTCTACTAACTCCCTTCACAGTTCTGAACTCTTATATTTTGTTGTATGTGCTTGCTTCAACTGAAAAGGTTCAACTTTCTATCTTTCCATAGTCATGCAGTTGGTCGATTTTTTTCTTTGGACTTTCTGAAGCATTGTGATAGCTTTTTTAATAATGTGGTGACCATAGCTGCACATACTACTTTAAGTGAGGTCTCACTAGTCTTGTGCACATTTAAAGAATAACCCCCCCTTGACTTGACTTGTGTTGGGTTACATAGCACACTGTGTCAAACATCCCTTAGCTTTAAGTCTTTGTAGATGATGGATCTGGACCGCGATGAGTCCAGTATAACACTTCACAAGGTATTGCCAAGTTTTAGACCACCTGTTTTTGCTATCTTTGCAACACTTGATATTATCGTTAAATGTGTTTTACCCCAGTCTGTATTCTGCTTTATGGCATCTTCGGTTTCACTTGGGTAGGAGCAAGTTTGCACACAACTTCAAACTATCAGTCTGTTTTAATGAAGAACATAAGTGAGAGCAGCAGCCATTCACTAAATGTGTAGGCAACATCTAATTTGGAAAACTTCCTTGTACCTTGACCATTTTTTTTTGGTCTAATACCTTTTCAGTCTTACTTCTCGTAGTTAAGATACCACCTAAGAAAGAAAAGGTGATTTTAGCAAAACTTTTCAAGTTAAATAACATTCATCTGACTGTCTTTAAATGGTTTTGTTGTGTCCTTTATAGAATTCTAAGCTTAAAAATGATCGTTCTTTCTATACACCTGCTCATTCTTCACTAATTTCCCTGTGCTTGAGGAGTGATGCTCAGTCTTTAACACATACTTCCATTAATTTACTCATGACACATGGTAAGCTTAACACTCTAGCTCGATGAACATGACCACCATTTTGATTTCTGAAAAACGCACGTTCACTTAATTTTTATATATTCCCCTAAGAGTAAAGGTTTTCTGGTCCTGTTGATTTTTATTGCGTTTAGCTCTTTTAATCCTAGTACCATTTCTCTCAACTTCAGATCTCTTAAGTTATGCAACAGCTGAAATAAATCCTTTTTAAAAAGTCATCATTTTAGTCTTGCGTTTCAATTGCTTCATCCTTCTTGCCCACTTGCATCAATAAGATTGCGTGCTGTGCTGCAGAGAATCAAGTTGGGCCCTGCAAGCAGGGCTGATGTGGAACGCAGAAGTAAATGGAGACTTTCATCTCCCTTTCCTCACTCGTGCTCATTCTAGGAGTTTTGAGAGTACTCTTTCATAATTGGGAGTCCCGCTATTGTTTCAGTGTTGGCTGAGTGCTGAAATCTTCCTCTGATCCTGTAGCATCTACTATTATGTAATACAATGCAAATGTGTGTGTGATCACCCTCAGAGCAATCTGATTGGTCAGATTTGTTTTGGTGACATGATCAGAAGAGTAAAAGGGGGAAGGGGGGGGAGACAAACTAATAATCCCCTTCAGAAATGGTTCACATTAAAGCAGACATTAAACAAGGCCCCTAGAAATCTGAGGAGCAGGCTTTACAGGAATGTGTTGGACAGAGGGTGTGCCAGGCAAGAGAGGTTCAGACACCCCAAGATACCAAGGAAAGGTGCTGAAGCTCCATGCAGGGTAAAAGCTTGGATTGGTAACATAGCCAGTATGCAATAAATGGCTACTGGAAAATGGTAGCAGTTTGAGATTTGCTGGCTTTCATAAATGTGTGGCTTATGTCAAAATTCCTTGGGAGGCATACCAATAATTTGAGTTACACTAAAGCCTAGAAATTAGCTTTTTACTCCAACAAAAAAAGGTAGGTAGGTGGTTGGTTGAGGGGGGCGGTGGAGGGGTACAGAAAAAACACTGTTCGAAAGTGAAGTTTGGAAAGGTACACCATAAACTGGCAAACCAAAGTCAGCAATGCTCATCTGTAATCCTGTTGTTAGTCTTTAAACAAGTTCAAACACCAAAGGCTCAGAACAGAATACTTTATAAACATCAAAATGGGACTAGAAAACAGCAGTAGGAACTAATGGTATGGCAGCCAATTAATAGACTGCTGGACCATTAAATAACACTGGGATGGTCTGCCAGCTGCAGTGTCTGCCCTCTACCCAAGGCTCAATGAATAGAGGGCAAGGAACATAACAAATATCAATTAAATGGAAATAAAAAAAAATACACAAGGGCAAAAAACCATTGGCATCGCATACATACCAGACTACATGGTTTGATCCTAGCAGTTGAAGGCCCTTGGTAGGAGACCAAGGCCCAGCTGATTTCGTCCGTAGTTAGTCGTGTGGTGCTTGGAGATTTAGCATCTAGGCGACGTGAATGCTCATTAACAGCAGAGCACTGAAAACTCACAAAGGGCATTTAACAGGGCAGCACCACAAGTAAGGAAATGTACGGCTGGCATAATATGTGCATTCTGAGTCTTGGTTAGCTGTTTGAATGCAACAGTTGTATTCAAAAATAAATGAAAATGGGAGTCGTTTTCTCCCTTTTCATCTTTTGCTTCTTACTATCCATCCATTTTCCAACCCGCTGAATCCGAACACAGGGTCACGGGGGTCTGCTGGAGCCAATCCCAGCCAACACAGGGCACAAGGCAGGAACCAATCCTGGGCAGGGTGCCAACCCACCGCATTCCTTGTTATTATGTGGGGTTAATTGACTTTGTCCATTCAGCTCGGTTCTCCACCTCTTGACCAATCACAACCCTTTCCTTCAGATCTTCCTTAACTTTATCCATCCACTTCTGTTTTGGTCTCCCTCGCTTTCTCCTGCCCAGCACTTCCATTCCCATCACTCTTTTGCCCACATATTTCTCATCTCTCCTCATCATGTCCATACCACTTCATCATTTCCTGTCCATTTCTTCTTTTTTTGTTGTCCCTCTGATTGTCTCATTTCTTATTCTGGCCTTCTTTGTAATGCCACACATCTGTGTCATCATTCTTATGTCTGCTACATCTCACTTCATCTCCTGCTGCTTACTGCTCATGTCTCGGCTCTATGCTTCATTGGTGGTGTTGTTACTGTCTTAAAAAAACTCCCCTTTAACCTCTGCCTTAATTCTTTGCTCTCACAACACTTCTGAGACCTTCGTCCAATTGCTCCATCCACACTGCACTCTGGGTTATCCCTGCTTCTAGTTTTCAGTCTTATTCTACCACTGATTGTAAATGTTTAAACATCCACTCTTTTCAGTGGTTCTCCTTGCAGGCTCACCTCTGAACCCTGATCATCATTATACATCACATATTTTGTCATCTTCTTCCTATTTATCTTCAACTCTATTTTCCAAAGCCCATCTCCATTCTTCCAGCTTCCTCTTTTCTGGTGTTAAACAACACAATATTCTCAACGCAAAGCTAATCACACCAGCACAACTTGCATAAATGACTAGTTTACCTAAAATGCCTTTTTTATTCCATAATTACAGTGTTGTGCTTGAAATTGCTGTGAAAGGTTTGTGACTAATTGGAGTTCAGATTTAGCAAACAACATTCTTCAAAGAACCCAGTAGAGATTTAAAGTTCATTACTCTATCAGCCACTGATACTGTGTGTGTCATGGAGCCATCTTTCATACTTTACTATCCTAAGGTAAGTTGCTTTTCATTTTTTCACTTTATTGAACATTGTGTAACTTAATATTTCAAGGTGCAAGGAAAGTGAGCTGCCGTAACTGAGGGTCCGAAAGCAAGATGCTATGCAGCAGTTTTGGCATATGAGAGCAACCATCGTATTCTTGTAAAAAGGAAGGTACTTGCCTGGTGCAGTAATGATTTAATTTATTTAAATAAATTAAATACAGTAGCTGAGATAAAATATTGAATAATCAAATAAAATTAGCTAATTAAATAAATACACAGCTAATGACATGCTTTCCATATATGGTAATACTCAGATGTCCAACTCCTCCTCCCCATCCCGTGTCCTGCACTGAGGTCGGAGCGCATGACTGCAGGTGTGTTACCGCTATGAACAGCTGTTGCGTGAGTAAAGGGGTTGGGGATCAGAAAAATAATGCAGTGCCCCCCAAACACATTTTTTCTTGATTTACAAATCAAACAATTCAGACAATATAGGTGCACATTGCAGAGTTTCATTTAAGGGGATTTACAGACATTTCGACTACAGCATGTATAAATGACAGCACTTTTTCTACACGGTCCCACCATTTCAGGGCACCATAATGTTTGGGACAATTACCGTCACAAGTGTCTGATTCCTCAGGTGGATTTCAAGGCTTCAGCAAATACCTCAGCTTGCGTCTACCTTAAGAGTCTGTAGTCAACATTGTTCAACAGGAGGACAAGAGCTGTGCCAATGAAAGACAAAGAAGTCATTAGAGGCATCGGCCAAACCTTAGAATGACCAAAATCAACTGACTGGAACAGGGGTAGCCAACTCTGATCCTGGTGGGCCACAGTCGCTGCTGGTTTTGTTCTGACCCAGTTGCTTAATTAAAAGGTCAATCATCACCAATAACAAATCTGATTTAATTTCATGGCTTGTTAGTGTTTTAACTCTAAAATGTCAGTGAATTCTTAAAACACAGATTTCCCCGTTCTAATGATACATGTGTCATCCAAATGATTTGAAGTCTAAAACGGAGGAGTAGTTTTCTGTTTTTCACTTTCTCTTCAGTTTCCTTCTGAGTACTTAATTAAACCAAATAGATCATAATGAATACACACGGGTAGAAATGAAGACAAGCAGGATGGAGAACTGCTGGTTCCTTTGTCATTTAGTGCTAATAAGGGGCAGTTAAAACAACGAATACAGCTGTTTAAGACAAAAATAAACAAGGGTTCAAACAAGACCAATAAAATGAAGCAGAAAAATGTCACTTGAGCTATAAGCACCTCATCAGCAATGAATGATTTCTCATGAAACAATTGGGTTGGAACAAAAACCTGAAATCTCCAGGACTGATGTTACTCAGGGCCTTAAATAGCAAATGAACTAAATTTATTGGGGCCCTCCAGGATCGGAGTTGGCCACCCCTGGTCTGGAATATCATGAACAAGAAGAAAGAGCACACTGATGAGCTCAGGAATCCCGGCCAAGGAATGACCTGCTGATGACACTATGGTCAAGAAATCAGATCAGAGACGGTCTTCAGGGGACCGACGTGGACGTGTCAGAGAAGATTATCAGCAGAAGTCTTCGTGAACAGAAACACAGAGGCCACACTGCATAAAAACAGGATATGTCCAGATTACAGTTTGTGACAAAAAGGACTTCAAAGAGCCCGCAGGTTTCTAGAAGAAGGTTCTGTGGACAAATGAGACAAAGATGAACCTGATCAGAGTGATGGCGAGAGCAAAGTGTGGAGACCCAAAGGAACTGCCCAAGATTCAAAGCAGACCACCTCATGTGTTAAACATGGTGGTGGGGGTGTCACGGCTTGGGCATGTATGGCTGCCACAGAGACTGGCACACATTGATGATGGGACTGCTGACGGCAGTGGCACAGTGAATTCTGAAGTGTGTAGAAACATCTGATCTGCTCAGGTTCCAAACTCGCTGGACGGCACTTCATCCTCCAACAAGATAATGAGACCAAACACACTGCTGAAGCAACCCAGGAGTTTATCAAAAGCTAAAACAATGGACAACTCTTGAATGTCCAAGCCAGTCACCTAATTTCAGTCCAACTGAGCATATGCGGAACCAAAAACTTAAGGGGACATGCCCCCAAAGCAAGCAGGGGCTCAAAAAAAAAGGCCCCAAAATGCGTGTATGCAGATTCCCACTCAAAGGTGGGATTTTAAAACAAAAACTTTGATGCAAAAGCTTGTGTATTACTTGGTTAGTAATTCTGAATCGCAGTCTGATTATTTGGATGGTCATCTACCAGGTAACGCTTGTGTTTGGTCAGCCTGTCAGCAGACATCCGCCACATCCTCTCAGTTGCAAGGAGCAGCTCATAGATCTGTCATACGGTATCTGCCAAATAATACAAAGAGAAAACGACACGGTTTTCGCCGTAAATATGCACAAGTGTAAGGTAACCACCTAAATAATCAGATAGCGACTCAGACCTGTGGATGTAATACTCCAGTCTTCACCCTGTCAAATAAGTGAACCAACCCCCGTGGCGTAATGTTAGAGGATTCACCACAAGCGCTGATGAATAATGAGACACAGTGTCTTCATCAAATATTTGACCTTCGTGAATATCTTGTTGGTCAGACACAGGTTCAAGGGATATGACATTCCCTGCAACTGACCCAACAAAAAAAGGGCTAAATGGAACATACCTATGGCACACATGGAGGACAAATATATGCAATGACCATCCTTTACCTGAAATGAAGTGACCACTGCATCCTGCCACTGGTTCTGAGGAGGAGTTTCCCCCTGGAACGCCCTCAGAAACGGGGCGATGGGCATTTTGCTGGAGAGCCAACTCTTCTGCAGGGGTTAGGTCTGGACCGCGTGGACCTCCACCTGCTTTTTGCTTGTCTGCCTTCTTATTAGCTTTAAAATTAATGTTTTTTATATTATATATGATTATTTATGTCAACAATTCTTTAAATAGTTATATACCAATATTTACCAGTTTGATGTATATTCTTGTACTTCACTTTAACCTGTTCCCATATTCTCCTTGTGCTCACGTTTGATCTGGAATTATGACATATTAAATAATAATTAATCTGACACATAGGAAATGAAACGCTGCATTCAGTAAGTACAATGCACACTACTTAGAGTTTAATTTGTCGGCCACTTTTTGACAGCCGTCTTTTCTGGTCTGGGCTGCTTTTGCAGTGTTACTCCTTGTGCATATTAAATCTTGAAATTCTTCATGTCCTTCGAATAAAAGGTCTTGCGCCGCATGTGTGAAAAAAAAAATGCACCCGTTCTTTTGTCATTTTGTTACAGCCTATCAAAGACTTGCTGATCATGTTTTCTAGACTCAATATACTGTATATAGGCTTTTCACTCAGCGCGGGCGCACACATTCATCTCGGATGATTAGATCCAGCTCGACTAATCTAATACACGGCTGCGTTTGAAAAAGCGACCTATCCCGGATGAGTGTCACCGGCATTAACTTATCCAAGATGAGGCACCTGATCTCGGATGATTTAAGCGACATACGAAAAATACCCCCCAGGAATCCAGGAGACGCCTCAAGCTGTTATTGATGATTTTATCACCTGTGAAGAGATGGACACCCGGGACTAAATGGGTTTACAACTTGGGAGAGGAAGACATGCCGATGCTTCATGTTGTATTCGATTACAGTCGACCCTTGATATACGACCAGCCTGACATGCGAACAAATTGGTTTACAACCAAAATTTTTGTTTTGAATTATAACCAACGTCTTGTGTTACAACCCAAATGCGGTCACGTGTATCCGCTTGTGCGATTGTAAACAAACAGCCGAGAGCATTTGTAAGCGTCAGTCGGAGCCCAGGGGGGTATTTTTCGAACGTCGCTTAAATCATCCGAGGTCAGGTGCCTCATCTTGGATAAGTTAATGCCGGTGACACTCATCCGGGATAGGTCGGTTTGTCAAACGCAGCCGTGTATTAGATTAGTTTAGCTGGATCTAATCATCCGAGATGAATGCGTGCGCCCGCGCTGAGAGAAAAGCCCATATATATTGAGTCTAGAAAACATGTTCAGCAAGTCTTTGATAGGCTGTAACAAAATGACAAAAGAACGGGCGCATTTTTTTTTCACACACGTGGCGCAAGACCTTTTATTCGAAGGACATGAAGAATTTCAAGATTTAATATGCACAAGCGGTAACACTGCAAAAGCAGCCCAGACCAGAAAAGAAGGCTGGCAAAAACTGGCCGACAAATTAAACGCTAAGTAGTGTGCATTGTACTTACTGAATGCAGCGTTTCATTTCCTATGTGTCAGATTAATTATTATTTAATATGTCATAATTCCAGATCAAACGTGAGCACAAGGAGAACATGGGAACAGGTTAAAGTGAAGTACAAGAATATACTTCAAACTGGTAAATATTGGTATATAACTATTTAAAGAATTGTTGACATAAATTATCTATTATAAAAAGAAATCCTGTCCCCTGTCCTGATAGTCTACGATACGTGATCTTTCTCGGAAGATAACTTAAAGACCTGCGAGACGCACCACGGTGCGTCTCACGGGAATATAGAACGAGAGGCTTGCAAGACACACCCTACTTACAAGCAATATCAAAAAAAACAAATCAGTAGTGTAAAGGCAGTCATGCAGCACACACAGCTCCAGGGCTCTCAGTGCATATAAGGAGTATAAGGTCAATATGGTAGAAATGAATAGGGTAGAAATGAAACGTCGACGACTAAATGAAGAAGAAAGAAAAGCGCAGGGAAAAGACACCCAGGACCGTCTCGCGACGACGTAGAACATGAGATTCTTTCAAGACACGCCCTACTTACAATCTATCAAATAGGACAATAGGCAGCAAAACATTCAGTCTTGTGAAGGATTTCAGCACACACAGATCCAGGGCTCTCAGCGCATATAAAGCATATAAGGACAGTACGTTATAAATGAAACATCGACGATTAAATGAAGAAGAAAGAAAAGCGCTGAGAAAAGAGACTCAAATGCGTTGGACAGAAAAAAGAGCAAAAAAGAATAATCGAGATGCAAATTCAGAAAATAAGGAAAGTAATTATCAGCCTGGAACAAGTGGAATTGAAAAAAAAGCACGTCCAATCCGGCTCTTAATTAAATGACAGTGAGTAAAAGACAAAGTAGAACTTCATAAAGACGTTTACAAACGTTGGCGCTAAACACATGCAGAGCAGGTTAGAGATTATGAAACCAGGAAATTAGAAAGGCTCAAAAAAAAAAAAAAAACGGCGCTATACACGTGGAGAAAGTTAAAGGATATGAAAGTAGGAAAATTAGAAAATATAAAAAAGTAAAGATCGCAGTAGCGCAAACAAACAAACTGCCTCATTTAACTATGCACCAGTTTTGGTTTTGCACAATAATTACTACACTATTGCACCTTAACACTTAATTCTACTTTATTCACATAATTTTACTTATTTATTATGTTCTACTATACTGTTATCTTTCAATCTATGACTTTTTGTTAATCTAACTGACATTCTTCTAACTTTGTACAGTTTTTGATAAGCGGATCAGGATGCATTTCACTGTGTGTTGTCCTTTATAACTATGCATGTGACAAATAAAGAATCTTAAGAATTTCAAAAACGGAGTTTACCGCACATGCATTTATTGGTTACTTTGTTAGTGTATATATATTTATCTGTCTTCTTATTTAAAAACCTAAATTTACCCCAGGAGTCAAAAACGTCCTGTCTAGCCCTTGTACAAAAACCTAGACAAAAGCTTGGGGTATCACCTTGGTAACCCCATGTATTTTTGGAACTGTGAGAGGAAAATAGCACGACTTTACAGACAGGAGTCCAATGCAGAACTCTACTTACTTTGTTACTTTGTAAAAAAAAATTATTAACTGCTGATGATGTAGATTGTTTTGTCTGTGCTGAAATTCCAAACAGAGAAACCTGTCCTGACCTCATTAAAAAGATTCAGTATATTGGTATTCGCAAGATTACAAATATTGTTTTTACAGAAGTTCTGAAATAAAAGTGAAACTAATGAAATAGTAACAATTCAAAGAAAAAACAATCTTAAAAGTGTGTATCCGGAAAAACAAATACGGGGGTTGGCGAGTGAAGCGAGCAGGGGGCGAAGCCCCTAGTCATATATAATATAAAAAAACATTACTTTTAAAGCTAATAAGAAGGCAGACAAGCAAACAACAGCTGGAGGTCCATGCGGTCCAGACCTAACCCCTGCAGAAGAGTTGGCTCTCCAGCAAAATGCCCATCGCCCTGTTTGTGAGGGCATTCCAGGGGGAAACTCCTCCTCAGAACCAGTGGCAGGATGCAGTGGTCACTTCATTTCAGGTAAAGGATGGTCATTGCATATATTTGTCCTCCATGTGTGCCATAGGTATGTTCCATATAGCCCTCTTTTTTGTTGGGTCAGTTGCAGGGAATGTCATATCCCTAGAACCTGTGTCTGACCAATGAGATATTGATGCAGGTCAAATATTTGATGAAGACACTGTGTCTGATTATTCATCAGGAGGAGAGGTACATTTTCCAAATAATGTTTGATCAAACTCCACTCTGATCAGTCCCATGTGCCCCAATCACATTTGGAAATCCTGGTAATGAGAATGTTAGGCTGATTGTGAGATTCTTCACAGAACTGTGGGTGTTTTTGCCTGTGTATTACCTACCTGCAATGGCATGAAACACCTCTTTTATTGTCTGCACACGCAGGTGTCCAGGAAACACAATTAAAACCCGAAGGAAATATTTCAGAGCCAAACAGACTTTACAAATTGCCTGGCAAACTGCACTTTTAGTTAGATTTTCCGCATCGCCTACAGTATATAAAGAAGTGCCGCTTGTAAAAAACCTCAAAGCAATGCCTACTGTCTGTGTGGTTGTGAGAGCCCGACTTCGCCGAGTTTGACTTCGAATATAAGGTGCTAATAAATCTTTGAGGTACAATATTCCCCTTCGGCTAAAGCGGTATCTTTCGAAAAGAATTTCCTCCAGGAGCAATAAAGGATCTTGCCGATAGCGCAAAACCCTCAATTGGTCAATATCAATTGGTCACTCATTCATGAACGGCGAAGCCATGACTGGATGACTTCCACGCACCGTCACTGATCACGTGTGTAAACTAATCTTTGTTTACGTAGAACAAACCTGCTCCGAGCAGGTTTGAGGATTAGGATGTGTTGCTATGACAACACATCCAGCAAGAGTTTCGAAAAACCGACAGATCCAGGATCAGGCCAAATCGTCAACAATTACATCCGGCTAAACGACTAATCCACGTACGAAAAATACCCCCCAGATACATGTGTTTGTGGACGTAATTTCGCTCAGTGCAGTGATTTATATAATTTATTTCGATAATTGCTAAGGAAGAGAAGAGAAGGTAACAAATTTAATGAAAGCGATCACAATTGAAACGAAGAAGGAAATTGTGTGGAAATATAAGAGTGGCGTTCGTGTGACCGATCTCGCTAATATGTACAGCATGTCGAAATCCACCATCTCGACAATTTTACAAAGAAAAGATTTCTATAAGGAGGCTCCTTCCAAACAATAACCACCTTCCATTTCATTCTCCTCCTCCTCCCTTCCTGCACGCCAAAGATGACAACTTAAATGGTGAGTACAGCATGAAATTGTTGTTTCTGGTAGGCTACACACTTTTTATAACTTTTTGGTTAGTACATTAGAAAAAATATTGGTGTTTTTGGTAAATTATGCATATTATACAACCCTTTTTTAATAAAAAAAAGTTAAGTAAGTGTTGCTGTGGGCGTTTCAGAATGCATTAAGGGCATTTCCATTATTTCTTATGGGAAAAATAGTCTTGACTTACGAGGGGGGACCAAAAAATAACCGAAGATATTTTTAAAACGTGTTTAATTTAATTTTCTGTACAAACTACAATTAGTCTCCTTCAAAGTACTCTCCATTGTCGGAAATACACTTATCTAACCGTTTGTTCCATTGTTCGAAACATTTTTTAAATTCGTCTGAAGTAATGCCCATTAATGCTCTGGTCGTTTCTTGTTTTACCTCTTCGACGTCAGCAAAACGCCTTCCTTTCAAGTCTTTTTTCATCCGAGGGAACAAAAAGAAATCACACGGAGCTAAATCCGGTGAGTAGGGTGGGTGGTTCAGGGTTGTCATACCGTTTCTTGACAAAAATTGGCGAATGCTGAGAGCAGTGTGAGATGGAGCGTTGTCATGATGAAAGAACCAATCGCCCGACTCCCACAAATCACGGCGTTTCCTTCTCACACTGTTGCGCAACCTACTTTTACAAAAAAATTCACTGAACACAAGCACAACCTTCCAGACTGATGGCACTTGGCAGACTGACTTGTGAGGAGTGTAACTAGATCGCCCTAGCGGCCCAACCACGTACTACAAGTACCAACCTAACAACAACAAAATTCTGGTTACTTTTGGGTCCCCCCTCGTACAACCAACTTGAGTTACGAACGAATTGAGTTCGTAAGTCAAGGGTCCACTGTACTTTACAACCCGTGAACAGAAGGAGAGTCCATGGGACTAGAAATTACCAAACCAGTCTACAGCTTGGGACAGGAAGGTTCTTAAAACATCAAAAACTTTATTGTTTGGGAAATGGACGTACTCAAACAGATTAAAGAGTCTGAGCCAATTCATCCATCATATTGACAGCCAGCCAATCAGAGTGTGTAATAATCACGTGTTGCAAAACCCCCGTGGAAATTTTATTCTAAATATGCCGTCGTCTGGAAGCGACAGAAGAAGAAGAACAGGACAGAACTTGGCTTACTCATCTGTTATGCTGCGTAAATCGTTATTAAAGAAAGCTATTTTCTCTTATGTGATTTTTTATCGCCGTATCACTATAGGAGAGGTATCGCCTTTTAATATTATATTTATATAGTTTCAGGTCTGCAGTGGGCTGGCACCCTGCCCGGGGTTTGTTTCCTGCCTTGTGTTGTCTGGGATTGGCTCTAGCAGACCCCCGTGACCCTGTAGTTAGGTTATAGCAGGTTGGATAATGGATGGATGGATAGTTTCGGGTTACTTAAGATGCCGCAATTGCAAAAGAACTTATTCCAAACAGGGAGCTAGCACTCCCTAGAGGAAAACAGCCATCCAAGAATTCGCTGGTTGGACACCATCAGTAAAGTTACCAGACTGAACATGGCAGAATGAACTCTTTTGGTGCAGATGTCAGCTTCTGTTGACAATGGAGTTGAGGGCAGATATTTGCGTAGAGGGTGATAACCAGTCATAAACGTCGACAAAACTCACTTACTTTAAAGGAAGACCCTTATTGCTGGGAAGAATGTTAGACTTGTTGACTTGATGTCGAATCCCTGCACGTGTGTGAGTAGAATGGCAATGTGTAGAATGGTGTCGGCATCTGGCAAGAGAGCAAAGCAAATGCGCAGGTCAAAAATACTCGGCGGGGCGGCACGGTGGCGCAGTGGGTAGCGTTGCTGCCTCACAGTTAGGAGACCCAGGTTCGTTTCCCGGGTCCTCCCTACGTGGAGTTTGCATGTTCTCCCCGTGTTTGTGTGAGTTTCCTCCCACACTCCAAAGACATGCAGGTTAGGTACATTGGCGATTCTCAGCTGTCCCTAGTGTGTGCTTGGGGTTTGTTTCCTGCCTTACGCCCTGGGATTGGCTCCAGCAGACTCCCCGTGACCCTGTAGTTACGATATAGCGGGTTGGAGATGGAAAATACCCGGTGGAGTGACCCGACATTTGCGCAATAGACATATGAGCGCCGACAAAATAGCGCAGATTAAAACACGGCGTCAAAATCGCACCGACAAAATCGCGATGACAAGAAAAAGTAAATAAAATCACAAAATCTTCTACTTACAAAGTGTTCAAAAGTTTCATTAAAAATGAATTACTATCCATCCATCCATTTTCCAACCCGCTGAATCCGAACACAGGGTCACGGGGGTCTGCTGGAGCCAATCCCAGCCAACACAGGGCACAAGGCAGGAACCAATCCCGGGCAGGGTGCCAACCCACCGCAGGACACACACAAACACACCAAGCACACACTAGGGCCAATTTAGAATTGCCAATCCACCTAACCTGCATGTCTTTGGACTGTGGGAGGAAACCGGAGCGCCCGGAGGAAACCCACGCAGACACGGGGAGAACATGCAAACTCCACGCAGGGTGGACCCGGGAAGCGAACCCAGGTCCCCAGATCTCCCAACTGCGAGGCAGCAGCGCTACCCACTGCGCCACCGTGCCGCCCAATGAATTACTAGTTTAAAGCATATATAATAATGTTTATTTTAGAAGTCAATATTATGAGACATGGCACGCAGATAGTCCTTAAGATCACGCCCTGCATATGTAGGAAGAATTGCAGCAAGATGTCTTGATAGTTAAGCGTATTTAGACTTGCTGGCTGCCTGACTGCTGGTAATTCCGCTTTGTATACGACTGATGGTTTGTTCTGTTAAGTCTTGTTCACGACGGAAATGATCAACCAATGTGTAAATGGTGGGATGGTGGCACGCAACAGACGACTGGAACACGTTATGCCAACCCTCGACTGAGTAATTTGTTCGCGGCCAGTTAACTAAGTATAATGTATTATTCAATTGATTTCTTCTGACTGCATTGTAACCTAGCACATAATCCATATTACTAAACGAGAATGGTAAACCGGATATGGACGCAGGGACCTGCCCGTGGACGCAAAAGACAGTGCGCAAGTGCCACACAAAGCCCCCCTCCCCAGAGTAAAACGAGAAAGACTACGAACCGTCTGACATGCCGCAAGCAGGATAAAGCGAAGTCAGAAATAAAACACAAAGTAGGAAACAAAGTAAAACTTTATAAAGTGATTAAAGAACGGGGACGAACACATGGAGAGCGGGTTACAGTTGATGAAAACTGGAATGCAACAGCTTCAAAAAAACCTAGGCACGAAACACATGCACACCGAGATACAGAATATACAGGCAGGAACAACGACAGTTAAACGTCCACACCACACAGCGCAGGCGGACCCGGAAGGTGCAGGTGCCTACATCATACGTCGGAAGGCGCGGTAAAGTACAAAAGGTAAAGGCGCCAACACAGCATGGTAAAAACTGACATAATACGGAAGGCGCAGGCGTCGCCGCCATATTGTGAGTGGCACTAATGCGTTGTGAAGGCGCAAGAGGAGTCATAGTAAAACAAGAGGAGTCAACGCCCCGCCCCAGAGTGAAACGGGACACACTACGGAGTCCACAAAGGTTCATACATCAAACCCGAGATGGTACGGACACGCGTCTGAAACCGCGGAAGCAAAACTGTCTCGGCTCCAAAACCAAACAGCTCAACAACTAACATAGCTTCGACACCGAGCCCGCGTGGACAAATCTAATGAACGTGGACGCCTACAACGCGCGTCTCAAACTGCGTAGGCAAAGCAGGCACGGATTCAACACGACACAGCTCGAGTGACCGAGATACAAACACGCGCCTGCCTGGATATAATTAATGAACGCAGGCGCCTACAACGTGCATCTGAAATGCCGCAGACCAGGCAGGCACTGCTCCAAAAAGAAAGAGCTCGACTAAACGAGATACGAAGTGAAACGGGAAACACTACAGAGTCCGCCGTGCTCCACAATGCACCGCATAATAGTTCGGAAAGAGCTTCGTAGTAACAGTGGGGAGACCCAGAGTGACACGGGCGGACGCTCCGTATTAAACATACGTCATCCTCACACATCCAAAGTATACAGCATAGGTAAATCACATTACACTAATGCATTATTAACAGTACGATAAACATCACAGTATCGCAAACAAATGAAAATTATTACTCGAAAAAGGGAAAATATATTCACCACGGACCAGGTGTCATTGAAACAAAAGCAGAATAAAGCGAGATCAGAAATGAAAGACAGAGTAGAAAGCAAAGTAAAACGTCATAAACAGTTAAACGAGGGGGCCGGACACATGGACAGCAGGTTACAGATAATGAACACCGGAATTCAAAAGCTTCAAAAACAAAAGCTCGACCGATCGAGATACAAACTGAAACGGGAAACACTACGGGGTCCGCAGTAGTCCACAACGCACCGCATAATAGTACGGACGGAGCTCCGTATTAACAGTGGGGTGCCCCAGAGTGTCACGGGCGAACGCTCCGTATTAAACGTGCGTCATCCTCACACGTGGCTGCCCAGCGGGCACGGGTTCAAAACGCCTTTCTGTCTGAAGTTTAGTCTTCAACAAGTGAACTGCCTGCTCAATTGGGTTAAGATCAGGTGACTGACTTGGCCATTCCAGAATTTTCCACTTCATTGCTTTAATAAACTCCTGGGTTGCTTTGGCTGTATGTTTTGGGTCATTGGTGATGTCCATGAGTTCAAGACTTCAGGCTGTCATTGCCAGCAAAGGGTTTTCAACCAAGTATTAGAAATGAACATTTGATTTCCAGTTATTTAATTTGTCCAATTACTTTTGAACCCCTGAAATGAAGGGATTGTGTTAAAAAACTGCTTTAGTTGCCTGACATTTTTATGCAATCGTTTTGTTCACCCCACTGAATTAAAGCAGAAAGTCTGCACTTTAACTGCATCTGACTTGTCTCATTTAAAATTCATTGTGGTAATGTACAGAACCAAAATTAGAAAAAAGTTGTCTCTGTCCAAATATTTATGGACCTAACTTTATATAAATGATTTAGATTGGAATATAAGTAACAAGCTGGTTAAGTGTGAAAATGATACCAAGATAGGAGGATAAGCAGATAATTTGGAATCCATTATATCATTACAGAAGGACTTGGATACATTTGTGGCAGTTGAAAATTAATGTAAATGTAAAGTATTACATGTAGGAAGTAAAAATGTGAGGTTTGAATACACAATGGGGGGGTCAGAAAATCGAGAGTCCACCCTATGAGAAGGATTTAGGAGTCATAGTGGACTCTAAGCTATCAACTACCAGTCAGTGTTCAGAAGCCATTAAGAAGGCTAACTGAGTGTCAGGTTATATAGCGCCTTGATGTGTGGAGTACAAGTCACAGGAGGTTCTGCTCCAGCTTTATAACATACTGGTGAGGCCTCATCTGGAGTCCTGGGTGAAGTTTTGGTCTCCAGGCTACAAAAAGGACATAGCAGCACAAGAAAAGGTCCAGAGAAGAGCGACGAGGCTGATTCAGGGGCTACAGGGGATGAGTTATGAGGAAAGATGAAAAGAGCTGAGCCTTTACAGTTTAAGCAAAAGAAGATTAAGAGGAGACCTGAGTGAAGTGTTTAAAATTATGAAGGGAATTAGTGCGGTGGATTGAGACAGTGTCTTTAAAATGATTTCATCAAGAACACAGGGATATAGTTAGAAACTTGTGAAGGGGAAATTTCACACAAACTTCACACAAAGAATGAGAGACACTCAGAATAAGCTACCAAGTAGTGTGGTAGACAGCAAGACTTTAGGGACTTTCAAAACTTGATGATGTTATTTTAGAAGAATTCAATGGACAGACCTGGTGAGCTTTGTTGGGCTGAATGGCCTGTTCTCGTCCAGGTTGTTCTGATGAAGCTGAAGCAGAAATCTTTACCACCTTTCAGAAGGATCTGGAGGAGATTTGGGGTCAGCTTTGCTGTTAGCTAAACAAGTAAGCCACAAAAGAACTGAATGGCCTCCTCTCATTTTTCACATTTATTAACTTCTTACCCTCCAACCCAATTCTATCCCCGAACCCCCCCCCCTTCCCCCATTATGACGTTTCATTTTCTTCTTCAACATTCAGACACACCATTTTCTGTCGTGGTTCTAACAGAGTGCAGTTTATTTTTTTTTCTTAAATACATTTTTCTATGATACACAGATACAATACGGAATTTGTTGTAAAAAAAAAATAAATAAAAATAATAAATAAATAAAAAGTATCAAGTCAATTGAAAAGGGGCAAGCCTTACTGCTTCCCCAGCAGATATTGAAACATAAATGGCTCCAACCAGAAGAGGGCGATGTTGTACTTGAGAATGCTTAGAGAGGCTGCTGCCTGTAATGGTGGCTTGAATTAACTGCAGGCATTTTGAATGTGATCAATGACCTTGGGAACAGGTTTTGGGGACAGTGACAAATCTAAAATTAAATATTTGTAATGTAATTTGGTTGGTTTAAAATATCAGCAGGTACTTCAGAATGTGAAAATGCAGCACTGTTTTGGAGAACAAGCAGTGTAGACCCCCCCTAGTGGCCAAGCCATTGATTTGCAGCCCTCAAGGTTCGCTGCTGTCTCCTTGTGTGACCCTGATCGAGTCACATTAGCGGCCAGTGCTCATTAATGGAAATACTGCACTGTGATTTGGTTAAAAGAAATTCACGTAGACAGAAATAAAACAAAGACATTTGCAGCCTCCGGCATGTCCACAAGTAAAATATCTCCCTCCGGCTCGTCTCAATATCAGCACCATTTTTGTTTGTTTGTTTGTTTGTTTTCTTTTCTTTTATACAGTGTAAAGACATTAAATAGCACATTTTGCATATTTACATAGTTAAACACGACAAGAATTGTAAACTTAATCCCTGATATAAAAAGATGAAAAAATGAACACAGAATGTAAACAATGTGAGAATCATTTGTTCGCTACAGGCTTGTGCATGGACATCGTGAGTGTGTGTGGTTCCCCTTTTTTGCCACCGTGTGGCAGTGTTGACACAATTCTTCTTTTTTTTTTTGTGACAAGTGACTTCATGGATAACTAACAGTCGTCTGTCAGCCAGCCAAAGGCATCGGGCGTGATGTTAGAATTACTGCCGGCTGGGTTTGGATGGTGCAGTGTTTGTGTTGGGAGGATGGCTAAGTGCCACCATGCTGTAAGGCCTGGTGCTTCATCGCTAAAACAAAGCAGCTGACTAACACGGCCCCGCCACACACTCGCGCTCTCTCTCTCTGCTGTTTTAAAGATGACCCATCAGGATTGGAAAATTTCCCTGCTGTTCTTGGATTTGTTCACATTTGCACACCAAACTGTAGGTCACTGCACGTTAAATGGCGTCTGCACTACCTGTGTAACAAGCGATTAAACTGAGAGCGAAGTGGCCTGTTGGTCCTGCTGAAGAGGACCCGTAAGGAGTCAACGTTGGACAGAACTGAGGCAACATTCATCAAAGCTGAAGGTGAGCCGCTAAATCTCGTCACTTTCCCCGGCTCGTCTTTAACGGAAAGCAGAATTTGAATAGTTGGGCCAACCAAGGGTGGCGTCAAATCATTTATGGAGAACAACAAGCATTTAAGGCAGGGGCTTTCAAAGGTGGTCCTGGGGACCCCACTGCGGCTGCAGGTTTTTGTTCCAACCAGCTTCTCTTTTTAGTTGAACTCTTGGGCTAATTAAGTGAACTGTTATTTCCCAGATTCTGTGTTTTGGGAACAATTTAGAAATTAGAAAACTAAAAATAAAATACAGGGTGAGTCAAAATTATGTTAACACTAATGGATTATTTTGATCTCGACCACACCTTTCCAGGTCGATGGACCATTGCCACGGCCTCCACACTCCCCTGATCTGACACCCTGTGATTTCTGGTTATGGGGTCTGATGAAAGAGGTGCGTGGATAGCAGGAACGTTCATGAAATCAATGACCTGAAGGACAGAATACAGACTGTGGTATCATCTATTCCTGCGGTGGGTTGGCACCCTGCCCGGGATTGGTTCCTGCCTTGTGCCCTGTGTTGGCTGGGATTTGCTCCAGCAGACCCCCGTGACCCTGTGTTCGGATTCAGCGGGTTGGAAAATGGATGGATGGATGGATGGTATCATCTATTCCCTGTGAAATGTGTGTCCGGGCGTTAAATGGTACTGCTGCTCGTTGCTTTTTGCTTGTTGAACATGATGGCAAACGAGTAGGTTGAGACATTCCTGTAAATCCTCTTGCACATATGAAGTATGTTTTGTGAATAAATTGTTTCCACCATTCAAATGTTAACGAAATTTTGACTCGCCCTGTATTAAAATGTACTAAGCGGTTACGTGGGAATAATGCTTTTTTTTTTTCTTTTTAACAATATTTTCATTCTACTTTTCCAGGTGTTCTAATTGTTCAATTAATTCATTATTTTCTAATTATTGGGTCTGACGCTAAAGTATTTGCAGCCTTTGATTATTCAGTGTTGTTTGCCTGGGTGTCTGCTCTGCTGGTTGTCATTATTAAGATACAATGAAGGGAGCAAACCACACAGAGAAAGGGCAAAATATCAACAAAAGGGAGTTAAGCATTTCAATCTCTAGCAAAAATGGAAATATTCCTAAATGTCTTATAAATGTAAAAATCTGGCTGCTGTGCTTTCTTAATGTAGAATAAGAGAAGAGGGGAAAAATAGCAGCTGATTAAATGAGGTCCGTGTTATCGGTTGTTGTCACTGATTAGGAATCTGCCAACTTTGAGGACCCCTGGCTTAGAACATTTCAATAATTTATATATATATTATATATATATATAATATATTACCAAACTTAGTTTTCTTAATTAATTTAATTAGCCCAGGAGACCAATTAAAAAACAGAAGCAGGTTGGAGGAAAAACCTGCAGCCACAGTGGGTCCCCAGGACTGAGTTTGAGAACCCCTGGCCTAGTAAATTTGTATATATATATATATATTTTCACGGCATTCATAGTCTGAATCACAATTTGATTGTATGGGTGGTTACCTACCAGGTAACGCTTGTGGTTGGTCAGCAAGTCAGCTAACATCCGCCACCGTGTCCTCAGTTGTGAGAAGCAGATCATAGAATGGTTGAAATAGTTCACTGTCAAATAATAAGGGAGTGCAGTAGAGTGTGTACGCCTGATGAGCCCAGAATTAGGGTGAAACACGTGTTGCGTACTCTTTGCATTATTTGACAGTAAACTATTTCAACCATTCTATGATCTGCTTCTCACAACTGAGGGCACGGTGGCGGATGTTAGCCGACTTGCTGACCAACCACAAGCGTTACCTGGTAGGTAACCACCCATACAATCAGATTGTGATTCAGACTACGAATGCCGTGAATGTAATTACCCCGATCTACATGCTGTCAAATAAATGAACCACATGCCGTGGCGCAACATTAGGGGCATCGCCTCTAGCGCTGACGTCCGAGGTTCAATTCCTGAGAGGGAGTGCAGTAGAGTGTGTACGCCTGATGAGCCCAGAATTAGGGTGAAACACGTGTCACGTACTCTTTGCATTATTTGACAGTAAACTATTTCAACCATATATATATATATATATATATATATATATATATATATATATAAATTTAGTTTTCTAATTTCTACATTGTTCCCAAAACACAGAATCTGGGAAATAACAGTTCAATTAATTAGCTCAGGAGTCACAATTAAAAACAGAAGCAGGTTGGAACAAAAACCTGCAGCCACAGTGGGCCCCCAGGACCGAGTTTGGGAATCCCTGATTTAAGGGATGTTCTTGTTCAAGGCATCATCACAATCAGGGTGACCAGACATGGAGGTGGATGTTGGGTAACTCAACTCTGTGCGTAAAAGATATTGGTCGTTGGTGAGTGTGACCATCGCTTTTATGAAGGACATGGGAGGGCGCACACTGCATATGTAGTACCATGTACATTTAGATATTGGTGGTGGTGTTGGTTTGGAGAACAAAAGGGATTTCTGCTACTTAGGCTGCGGACACAGCAAGGATAATGAGGGTGAGAGGGGCATCCGCCCACCATTCGGACTTCTAGGGGAGCCTCCCTGGCATTAAAGCTGCGTGAGGAGAAGTGTGGGGGTGAGACATGGCTGAAGAAAGTGGAACAAGGAGCACAGCTGGACAGGGCGGAGATGTAAGTGATCAGGTGGAAGTGAGGAGGAAGAGGAAGATGAATGGCGAGATAAGAGGAAGGCTTGATGTGGAGGTCATACATGGATAAACAAACTTAAGGAGAGGAAGATGAATGGCGAGCTAAGAGGAAGACTTGATGTGGAGGTGATATCAGGAGAAACAGACTGCATGAAAGAAATATGGAGAGCAAACTAAGAAGAAGGCTTAATATGGAGGTGATAGGAGGAGAAACAGACTGAGGGAAAGGAAGATGAACGGAGAGCTAAGAGGAAGATTTGAAATGGAGGTGAAGCAAGTATGAGAGAGAGAAAGAAGGACGGCCAACTAAGAGGAAGAGTTGATATGGAGCTGGAGGGTGAGGAAAACAAAAAGCGAGGCAAGAGGAGGGCTTGGTATAGAGGAGACTGAGGGAGAGGAAGAAGAATGGCCAATTAAGAGGAGAGCTTGACATGGAGGTCATACAAGGATAAATTAAGGTAAAGGAAGATGAATGGCGAGCTTTGAGGAAGGCTTGATGTGGAGGTGATACAAGAAGAAACAGACTGAGGGAGAGGAGGATGAATAATGAGTCAAGAGGAAGGCTTAATAATGAGGTGGAGGGAGAGGGAGATGAATGGTTGGCTAAGAGGAAAGTTATGGAGTTAGAAAGAGAGAAAGAAGATTTCAAGTGAAGGAGAGACAAGGAGAAACAGATTAAGGGAGATGAAGATAAATGGTGAAATAAAAGGAAGGCTTGATATGGAGGTCATTCAAGGGGGAAATGGACTAAGAGAGGGGAGGATGAATGGCGAGCTAAGAGGAAGGCTTGATATGGAGTTGGATGAGAAGGAAGATGAATCACAAGTTAGGAGCAAAGGTTGATATGTAGAGGATATAAGGAGAAGTGGACCGAGGGAGAAGAAGATAAATGACGAGTAAAGAGGATGGCTTAATATGGCGGTGGGGGGGAGAGGGAGGTGAACGGCTGGCTAAGAGGATGGCTTGATATGGAAGTGATAGAAGTTGAAATGGACCGAGGGAGAAGAAGATAAATGCCAAGTTAAAAAGGAGGCATGATGTGTAGATGATATAAGGAGATACAGACTGTGGGTGACTAAGGCAAGTTCAAAAGAAGGCTGGATATGCTGGTCATATACTGTGGGAAGAAGTGGACAGAGGGAGGAAGAAGAATGCAGAGTTAGGAGGAAGACTTAATATGGAGGTGATATAAGGAGGAACAGACTGGCAGTGAGGATGATGAATGGCAAACTACGGAAGATTTGATAAGGAGTTGCTATAAGGGGGTTTGAGTACACCTGTTATGGCTTAGCAGGGTTCTTGCTCCAGCTACGTTTGTTTCTTGTTTATTTAATATTTTTGTCTTTCATTTTATTTAATTTTTGCTACTATATATTAATCTTGTTTATGTTGATTTCTTATTTAGTGTTTCGGTATCTCTCATTGGCGGCACGGTGGCGCAGTGGTAGCGCTGCTGCCTCGCAGTTAGGAGACCCGGGTTCGCTTCCCGGGTCCACCCTGCATGGAGTTTGCATGTTCTCCCCGTGTCTGCGTGGGTTTCCTCCAGGCGCTCCGGTTTCCTCCCACAGTCCAAAGACATGCAGGTTAGGTGGATTGGTGATTCTAAATTGGCCCTAGTGTGTGCTTGGTGTGTGGGTGTGTTTGTGTGTGTCCTGCGGTGGGTTGGCACCCTGCCCGGGATTGGTTCCCTGCCTTGTGCCCTGTGTTGGCTGGGATTGGCTCCAGCAGACCCCCGTGACCCTGTGTTCGGATTCAGCGGGTTGGAAAATGGATGAATGGATGGATGGTATCTCTCATTCCTTTTGTCTTGTGGGTGGAACTCCCAAGAAGGTGGGGCTAACATGACATCACTGCCGAAGGTCCGCCCCCAGTCTTCATATTTCAGGCCCTCCAGTCTTTCATGGACTGTAGAGGAGTTAATATTATTGTGAGTATTGATTTTCTGGATTCTGGATTTTTTCTTTTGCTTTTTCAATTTTAGGAGTACGGATTTGGAATTGCTGGCACTGCGTTACCTTTCCAAGCAAATCCTGTTGCCTCATTTATGTGTTTTTATGTGCTTCTTTTTGTTCATTGAATACATTTCTGAATTTATAAACACTCTTTGTTCGGACTTTCAAGCCAGAGGTGTGATGGCTTCCTTTCCCTAGAGAGGCATTTTGGGTGTATTTTGGGACACAGTACACCCTCGATTTAACGGACCCTGATTTAACGGACTTCAGTTTATTAACGGATCAGAAATTTCTGTAAATAGAGTGAGAGAAAAGGCTGAGTCAATGAGTCGGCTTGTTTTGGTGAAGGTGTGAAGTGCAGCACATAACAAAAAAGAAACTTTAGAGGAAAAGCGCATATTGCAATGAGGTGAGCATTTTGCTCACGTGGTCCCCTATTGTCACTTGGAATGACATGGACAGCTCTACACTACTTATTATATAATAATTTTGATCATACCTATACATTATAATAATATTTTAATCACTGCTTGCAGTGGATATATTTAAGTTCCAGTGCTCTCTGGTTGAGATTGACTGATTCAGTTTAATTGGGTGTGGGGGTCCCCCTTAGGCGTTTGAGCACCAGAATTCAATAGATACATGTAGGGTGTGGTTCACATTGGATTTTCGGGAGCAAGGTACGACTTGATTGATGAGTGTGTGGGGTGCTGTTGTGGGAGCGGGGGGTTTATAATGGGGGGTGGTGTGTGAACAGAATACAATATATATGTGTGATTTGTGCAGTATAAATACTGGCCCACCTTCAGTCACTGATTTTAATACATCCTGTTTGTTGTAATTTTGTAGTTAATACATTTTTAAAACGCATTTGATTTAAAAGACTATCAGCAATAACGAATACGCCTTTCCCCCCATTAGTCTCTTAGATTGAGAGTCCACGGTGTTTAAGATATATTTTGAACTTTTAAAAGCTAGCTCTCCCCATTTTGGGCCTGTAGATACCAAAGCCTGCCCATGGAGTTTTGGGTCAGGCTGCCTAGAATGAGGACTTTTTAAAAAGGCCACTGAAGCTCCTGGTCTGGTCACCCTATATGATGTGCACATACTCACAACAACATGGAGTGGCAGGCAGAGGACGGTGAGGTGAAGAAGGTGGGGATGAGGCCAAAGATGATGTGGTTGGAGGAGGTGTTCGATTATAGGATATCCTAAAGGACAGAATGGATCACACAGAGTGGAGCAAAAAGATCTGGGAGGCAACCAGCTGGGTAAACCTAGAAAATGGCTGTCAAACTAACTGGTGGATATGATAATGACAGATTTGTAGAAGGTGGGCAGTTCTATGTTGATGGGAAGATTTATGGGACTGCACGAGGAAGGGAAAAAACAATTAGAAGAGGCTGATGGGAATTTAGATGTGCAAATGTAGATGGGTGGGTTTATTGGAGGGTTCTTCCACTCTGTCCTTGGATCTCTCAAGGCTTATAGGGTCAGTATGTACAGAGAGAAGGTGCTAATCAAAATGCAACACGTTATCACTCTCCGGCACCATAATTAGGGAGATGGACTACCTACCGTACCTCGAACCTACTGGAAAAATCTGAGAACGTATTTAAGCTCATCAAAGTTGGAGGATACAAAGCCACATGAGGTCTATTTCTTCTTAAAGTTCAAAAAACCTGTTTGATTCTAGGGGCGTATTTAACGTACCAGCAGCATCAACATCTCCTGTACTTCAAGGCCCTTGTTTTCTTGAGGCAGGGCCGAGAACGTGAGCTGGTGTCTTCAGACTTTTCATTAAGATTGTGGACCCAACTCTGGTGTACTCATTCTTTATAGGTGTGCAGTGTTTATGCTGTGGCTATTTCACAAATGCTACCCATAACTAGCAGGATATGGACTATGGAATGGCAATGAAGGTGGTATTTATTGTAACATAAGTCCTAGATTTGTGTCATACTCCATAGTTATTGGTGAATGATGTACTCAAGGATATCAGGGAGACAGAAACCAAGAAATACTTCCTATTAGATGAAAATGTGAAGTAAAGGTGGAGGTGGAAACCTTAACAAATTTAAGAAGTATCAGGGTAGAACATTGAGACGACAACGCTATTAACTGATCAATCAAGCTCGATAGAAGGAATGGTCTCCTCGTCTGTCACGTTTGTTTAAAGTGTCGGACCACTGAGGGTTACTGCTCAGTTCCCAGTAGTAGTGACTAAAGCCTGGTGCACACTTGACACATCAGACACGGATAGGTTCTCCCATACACTCCACCAAAAGAATTTTTCCTAACTATGCGGTAATCCAGACATGGTACCGAGTATCGAAATTGAATTTCGAGGAGATGCTGGTGGCAGCTGTGATCCTACCACACTTACGTAAGTGCTAGAATGATGAACGCAAGGGCTGAATATGATAAACAGGTCATCAATGTGTAAGGAAGACATGCAAAAATTTCTTCCTCATGTACGCCACCCATTCACGAGAATATCAGACATGATCTCCCCTCGCCATTTTTGCCGATTGAGTCTGACACTCGTCCTAGCCCTGATCCATGCTGCCGTTAACATCTTCCGCTGATCATGTAAATAATTTGCATCCTTCTGCTGTGAAATTGTAACATATTCGACATTGACTAAAAACGCTGTTACCTACTTACTAAGAGAACGTCGAAATGTTGATCAATTGGACCGCCACAACTATAAATGCGTTTTGGTCGCTGACAGGCTTCACGTGATAAGTATCAACAAGGCCTTACTATACAGGGCTATTCAAAATGAAAGAGCAGATTTCAAAAATTGATTTCAAACAAACTGTTTAAGACAGAAACACATTCCGCACATCACCGGATAGAGGAAAGTTCAAAGTTTGGTCCTATGGTCCTTCGAGGTTGCATGCACTCAACATGAGCACCATGTGTAGCACGACAAACATCAAAACGGTAGACCATTTCTTGCCACACACGAGTCAACTGGTCCCTAAGCTTCCTCAATTCAATGTCGCAAATCTTGAAGATTAGTAGGCATAGGTGGAACAAACACTCTTACTTTAATGTACCCCCATAGATAAAAATTGCAGGGGGTAAGGTCTGGAGACCTGGGAGGCCATAGACGATGAGCAAGATCTTGTTGTCCTCCTCTTCCAATCCATCGTCCTGGAATGGTGTTGGTTCAGGTAACACCAGACCTCCAAGTGGAAATGACATGGGGCACCATCTTGCATGAAAATGAAGTTGGTGGCATTCACTGGTCCTTTTAGTTGTGCAGAATGTATTTCTGTCTTATACAATTTGTTTGAAATACATTTTTGAAATCTGCTTTCATTTTGAATATATAACCCTGAACTCCAGCTTTCAAATCTACTATAGAGGTTCAAGTAGGACTAAGGTCATTCCTTTAAGGGGTGGGTACCGTCCTGCCTGAAACGTGGTGATGCCATTCTCTAGGCACACCTAGCTGCCCTGTAAGGCTCAGTGGAGCCCTATTTCCATAGGCTTTTCTATACGTGACAACCCTTTTGGTTCTTGCCATTTCTGAGCTTTGCTTGTTTAGTTTCCTATTACATTAGGCCTCCCTAATTCCTACATTCACATGGTTTCATCCCAATGCTGTTTTGACTTACTTTATAAATTCTGACTACTTCTTCATCTGCACACTCAGGTTGTTATTGATATGATAAAGTTGATGACCAATTCCCTCCCATATCTTTTCATTTTTCGTGACACCCAATTCATTTTCTTGAACCATTTTTTAAATAACAACATTACGAGCTGTCATCTGTCCACCTTAGCACAAGGAGATAAGTGCTCAACACTGAGGCCAGGTAAAGATTACGGTCAACTGGTTATCACGTTCTGTGAGTTGTGAATGTTGATCGGTGTATCACAGATTGGAGCTTACTAGTGAAAGTGTATTTCAAATAAGAGCTAGGAAGCATTTTGTCGAGAGTTAATGGGAATCTGAAGCAAACATTCTATTCATTTAGCTGAAGAGAATCCCCTACCCAAACCCTGAGTATTTAAAAAAATTTGAAGGACTAAATGGCCTCCCTCTCATTTCCAAACTTTCCTACAAACACAATCCATTGGAACCATAAAATGACCAATGGTAGTCCTTATCGAGAATGATATCTGGGGACTTGTAGGGTCATACCCACCAAAGCTTGTGGCTTGGAATGTCTAAAAAAAAAGGAGTTGAGGACAGCCAACTTGATATTCCAAGGTGGAGGAGAGCATCAAGTACAATAATGAACAGCTCCAACTGGAGAGTTTCACTTTGACCTTGATCCACAGAACTGATACTATGGACATCGTGGACAGACTTTCCAAAAGGAACTTGGTCTTGTGTTCTCTAGCCTGCTCAAGAACTTCTCATCCTTTCCTCAATTGGAGATCATGGATGGACTTTCCAAAAGGAACTTGGTCTTGTGTTCTCTGGTCTGCCCATGAGCTTCTGATCCTTAACTCAATTGGAGATCATGGATAGACTTTCCCAAAGGAACTTGGTCTTGTGTTCTCTGGTCTTCCCAAGAACTTCTGATCCGTTCCTCAATTTGAGCACAATGCTGTCCCGTCCATCTTACTTTCCACCATGTTAATAGAGCCCAGTGACATTTTGTTGAATTTTTATGTTGGCCTCATTCTTTTCTGGTCAAGTGTATGGACATTAGAGACCAATCCTATGATGGTGAGAATTCGTTACAATAGGTGACTGCACACTTTTTCAAGGGAACAAGTGCAAAGATTTTGAATTGTGTATCCTGTAGGGGTTATGCATTTCAACACTTAGAGCCATGAAGATCACTCAGCTGCCATATTGGCCAACTAGTCATTTTGTGTGAAGTTCCTTAAAACTAGTTCAATACCTCCATACATTCATTGGAAAAATAAGTACAGAACTTAAGCTATTGATTCAAAACGAACCCCCATGGAAAAAAAGAGAGGTGGAGATCCTTTGGTGGAGTGGTGTGGTGGCCCCTGTAATGGGCGTATATACAGGCAAGTGGTGGTGGTGGTGGTAATGGTGGGAGGAGGAAGAGGAGGAGCAGGATGGACTTCTTGCAGGCATCACCAGGTCGCCATGTTTGGCAGGCGGTTGATATCCGTACTGCCCGAGTGGTCCAGTTCCGTACTGTCGCAGTCAGAGTCATCGTAAACCGAGGGATTCTGTTGGAGAACGAGAAAGAAAGGACAGTCACTTGATGAGCAGGGGCAAAGGGAAACATTTAGAGTAGAAGATTTACAATACTTTAAATCAGACAGAGGCCAAAGGAGGACCACATTGAAGGTATGGTGAGAAACGGACTGAGTGAACACAAATGTGGGATATGATATAAATGAACAGGAAATCTAAGAAGACAACATGAAATATTGGAGTGGAAAGGAGCCCGACTGGTAAGTGCACCATCAGGATGGCACAAAGTAGCAGAACAGGGGATATTTCTATAGTAGAGAGAGAACCACACATGGTGCAGAAGTAGGAGAGACAAGGGGGTGCGCAGATCAATTCAAGTACTTGTTTGACCTAGATGGAAACTTAAGGAAAGTTTGGCAGTCTGGGTTTGGTGGAATGCCAGTAGAACGTTACCTACCTGACTGTGAAGTATGGAGGAGGAGGGATAATGGTGAGGGACTGGTTTTCAGGGTTTTGGATAGGACCCTTACTTCCAGTGAATCTTAATGTTTCAGCATACCAAGACATTTTGGACAACACCAACTTTGTGGAAAGAGCTTGAGGAAGGCCCTTTTCTATTCCAGTATGACTGTGTCCCACAAAGCAAGGTCCATAGAAGACACAGCTGGATGAGTTCGGTGTGAAAGAAGAGCCCTGACCTCAACCCCATCGAACACCTTTGGGATGAACTGGAATGAAGATTGTGAGCCAGGCCTCCTCATCCAACATCAGTGCCTGGACCTCATAAATACTCTCCAGAGTGAATGGGCACAAATTCCTACAGAAACACTACAAAATCTTGTGAGAAGTTATGCAAACTGTCATTTTCCCTGAAGAAGTTTCCTCGAAAGCTTCCATATAGTAATCTTTCTACTTAGCCAATAAAAGGCGTCATTTTGCTTAACGTCTCACTACATCCATAATGGCTAACACGGTACAGCACCCTACTACTACAAAATCTTGTGGAAAGCCTTCCAAGAAGAGTAGAAGCGGTTATTATCTATAAAAGGGGGAACCAATTCTATATTAAAGTCTATGTATCTGAATGCAATGTCATTACGGTCCCTGTTGATGTAATGGTCAGGTGTCCCGATACTTTTGTCCACATAGTGTATTATAGTAGGTAAGGAGATTCACTATAAGGGTGCCCCCTTTTCGTTTTAACAGAATGAATGAGAAATTTGCTGAAGGAACAAACTCTTAATAGACTGAATAAACTGCTTAGTGGTTGATGCAAAAACAAAAAGGAGAGTAGTGTAGTCGGCAGGATAGAATGAAGAAAATGGTGATAAAACTGGACACAATGGCTCAACAGAAATGGGCTTGTGACATGAGAAATTCTAAAGACGACCAAGAGACTCAGACGCAATTGCCCAAGAACACAGGTAAAGTGCTTTAACAGTTAACAGCCATGTATAAGAAAGCACCGGAAAGAGAAAAAAAAAATAAGGCTGGTTGAACAACAGATCCTGGTAGACATGCCAGCATGAGAAGACTGGAAAGTGAGAAGGAGATTCTCACCTCATAAGCGCTTTGTTCTGTGCTCAGCTGCGTCTTCACCTCCCGCACCATCGCTTCTTTCTCGGACAGCCCGTCTGACTGCTGAAGAGCATCCACCGGAATCTCGGAGCTCTGAGACAACAGGTCATCGGATTTGTCATCCAGCCTTTCATCTGTATTGGTGCTGACAACATCAGGAGTGCCACTGTGGGAGTGGTCACTGGTGTTGCCCTCTTCCCCATCTGACACAGACAAGTTCTCTGAGCTGAAGGTGGACAGAGACTGGCACTTAGTCATCCCTGCTGGCCGCCTGCACAAAGGAGAGAGAGAGAGAGAGAGATATGAAGAAAAAGGGGAAATTTGGCCCATCTAGGAGACAGAGAGAAGCTCAACAGACTTGTAGGACTCTGGCCTGGTGGACTTACCTCTGACGTCGTGGAGACTCTACCTCGCTGTCGACTTCACCCTCCTCCTCTTCTGAAGAGACACCCCTCTTCTATTTAGGTGGGGGTAGGAGAAGATCATTAGATGATGTAAGAGACATTGTGACGCAACATACATATGAGCACATGAATTAAAAATATGTAGCACTAAACTGAAATACAGTGGCACAGTGGTTAGTGCTACAGCCTCAAAGATCCAGCATATTGGGTTCAAATCCTGCACCTGGAAATTGTCTGTATGGAAATTGTATGTTCTCCTCATACCAGTGTGTATGTGGCTCAATTTGTGTCCTCAGAGGCTGCCAGTGGTTATTTAGATCCACTTCCAGCATTGCTAGGGGTGTTTCCTCCGAGGTCGGGGACCCATGTGGGGGATAAAAGGACGGCTATGAATGAAAAATTCTTATCTGAACTGCCATTACCAAATCGTAAAGTTAACAATTGTGCTCCTTTCTCGTGTGTGCTTTCGAATTTGACCCTCTTGTTCTCTCAACCACAATTATGGTCTGTAGTATTTGGCTTCAGTTTCATTTTATTTCTTTCTTCTTTTTCTTTTTTTTTTTTTGTAATGTGCATATCTACATTATAAAGTAGAGTTTATGTGCCAGTTTGCCGAGACAACATTGTGTGTGTGTGTGTGCTCGGTAAGTTGGAAATGCTAAATGGGTCCAGAGTGGGTATGTGCACACCCAGAGCTGTCAGGTTAGGCTCCAGCCCCTCATCACCCTGAGCTGAATTATGCGAGAATAACAACCCATGTGCTCAATTCAATTCCCAACTGTGGAGGAAATGTCTGGCATTTTTAGAAAATCTAAACCCTCTACCTTCACTTCCTACTGTGGTTAAATCCTGTTTTCCTTCTCTTTAATAACCAACATCATACATTCATCCCTATTCTCTGCTCTTGTTCCTTTATCTCTTAAAACAGCAGTTGTAACTCCAATTCTTAGGAAATCTGGTGCTGATCCCTACAACCCAAATAGTTATTTTCCATTCTCAAATTTACTTTTTCTTTCAAAAACACTTGAAATAACCGTTGGCGTGTGTGGTATAGCGGGTCCGAGGCTAAGCAGCAGTGGTCAGTTTTTGAATAATGAAACAGCCGGCTCGATCTCCGTGGGTGTGCGTGTTTGTGTGGCTTCAGGGAGTTGTTCAGGTGATCCTGACGGCGCACGCCTGCATGTGAGGGTGTGTTTTTTCTTAGTTACTCCACGGGCTTTCTGCATTCACTATCGAGGTGCTGTGTCCAGAGAGGAAGATAAAAAGTGAGCTGGCGCAACAGAAAAGGACAGAAAAAAAGAAAGGAGAGAGAGAGAGATAAAGAGGCCAGGAGTGAGGGGGGCAGGCAGGTGGAAGGAGAGTCCCTTGGAGAACGTGTGGCCAACGCTCAGGGGCTGGAGACAGTTACTCCAGCTGAGCGATTAAGGAGCTCGAGTGACTTTGATGCCACTTCCGTGTAAGTCCGGGAAGGCAGTGGGAGTCATGGAGGCTCAGATGAGGAGCCCTGCCAGGGCCACGGATGGTCACAGGGACCCGAGCCTTGGAGTGAGGTCTGGATTGGGAGCCTTGCTGGGTGCCATGAGATGGTAGGGATCTGGACCAGTGGAAGTAGGAAGGCTGTGCCCATCAGTTGCAAGGTCCGTCTAGGATAAGGGGAGGAGGTGCATCAGGGCTCAGATATGTGGTCCAAAGCTTCCTGCACAGTGTTTTAACTCTTTTAGGGTTGATTTTTCTTTTCCTTTTCTCCCAAGGCTGAATATTTTTCCAAAAATGAAAAGCACAGAAAGTAATAGTTTCTCCTATAAATCAACATAAAACATCTGTTGCTGCATGCAGTGCCCTGTCGCCGTGTGTTAGAGGTCTCTGGCTGCTGTGGCAGCGGCTACGTGGGGGCAAGGGCAGCAATGGCGGATCAGCTGGGGACCGTTCAGCTGATGCTGGTACCTCACTTTTGTTTTAGATCTCAATCTCCAGATCACTTGCACCAAAACTGGAGTACGACAAGTCAGAGTCCAATTCAAAATAATAAAATATATGCAAATTTTCATCCAGTGCGTATTTTGCTTTGTGCATTCGCTTCGCTCTCTCATCAGATGTCGATGCCATTCTAGATATTCTTTACTCTATGCTACTCATGCACACGCAGGGATTCGATGTCAAGTCATCCCTCCTAGCAAAGAGGGTCTACCTATAACGTAATGGCGAGTTTTCTCAACGTTTACAGCTGATTATCTCCCTCTGCCCATGGATGTCGACTTTAGTTGACATCTGCCCTCAACCCCGTGTGTCGACAGAAGTCGACATCTGCCCTAAAAGAGTTAACCTTGTTTTATTGGATTATTTGTTTTTAACCTCCACTATCATTTGGACTCTCAATGGATTATTTATTTATAATGGATGAAGAACTGCACTTTAATAAAAGCACTGAATCACTTCATGCACCTACCCCTTGCTATGTGTATGTGTCATCATTTGCCCAACTCATCTTAGTGATAATACCGTCTGTGATGAGTTCAAGAGGCTCCTGGAAGAATCTGGTAGCGTGGAGCCAACCCGCACCATAACACCGTGCAGGTTGAATCTTACCTTACGGAAAACCATTTGTTTGAACACTTTCAGTCTGTCACAGCACAGAGACAGCCCTGATCAAAGTCACCAATGACCTGCTGATGGCAGCTGTTAACCATACTTGTGCTCCTTGATCTTCGCTCTGCCTTTAACACAATCTCTCCTCCTAGACAGCTTAGAGTCAATTGCTATCATAGGCACTCCACATGCCTGCTTTAAATCTTCTCGCTCAGATCGAACTCAGTTTGTACAGTTACAAAAAAAAAAAAATCAGATCACAAGTTTGCCCAATTGTTAGTGGTGTTCCCCATCTAGTTATTATTTCCCTTCTGCCTCTTGGTCATATTTTTAGGAAATTTGATACTCATGTCCATTGTTATGTTGATGACACCCAGCTCTGTCTGTCTACTAAGCCGGATTCCACCTTCTTCCCTTGGCTGTCTGCTAACATTCTCATATTAAACGGTGATAAAACAGAGGTTCTTCTGGTAGGAACTAAAGCTGTGTTGGCCAAATGTGACAATATTTCACTGACTATTGATCATTCTCTAGTCTCTTCATCCTGCTAGGTTAAGAGTTTGGGTGTCATTCTTGACAGTACCTTAAAATTTGAGGCACATATTAATAAAATCACTCTGTCTGCATACTTCCATGTATGTAATATTAGCTGTCTACGCTTGTTTCTGCTATTCTTGTGCACGCTGTGATTACATCTTGTATTGATTATTGTAATTCTATCCTCACAAACTCCTCCACAAACTCAAACTGGTTCAGAATGCTGCTGCTCGTATCGTTATCAGAACCCTTTCCATAGAACCCCTAACTCCTGTCCTTCAGCAACTTCACAGGCTCCATGT
Source organism: Erpetoichthys calabaricus (assembly GCF_900747795.2). Lineage (NCBI taxonomy): Eukaryota > Metazoa > Chordata > Cladistia > Polypteriformes > Polypteridae > Erpetoichthys > Erpetoichthys calabaricus. The sequence goes on along the minus strand of NC_041396.2, from coordinate 289,570,747 downwards.
TAAATAGCACATCAGTTTAAAGATTCTGCTTTGTACTTTCAAGACCCTTCCTGATCCGGCACCCCCATATCTCTCTGGTCTTCTTCACATTCCTACTCCTTCCCATATTCTTGGATCCTCCTCCTCCTCCTTATTATACCTCCTGTTCACCTGACTACCAGTCGAGCGGCCCCTCACCTCTGGAACTCTCTGCCACAAGACATTTGTAACATCGACTCTCTTATTTTTAAATCCCATCTTAAAACACACCTGTTTGAGCTTGCTTATTCTGTTGGACATAATTTTGTTTGGCATATTTAATTCTAATACTGTGTTAATACTGGCTTTATTGTAGCAGTGATATTTTATTTATTTTATATTGTGACTGTTTGCTATGCTTTCAGTTGAGCGGCCCCTCGCCTCTGGAACTCTCTGCCACAAATCTCTCGTAACATCGACTCTCTTCTTATTTTTAAACAGTGTCTTAAAACACAGCTTGTTTATTCTGTTGGACATAATTTAATTAAAATATTCTAATGCTGTATTAATACTGGTTTTATTGTAACTGTGATTTTATTTATTTTATATTGTGACTGTTGCTATTAAGTTGTTTTGTAAGGTGTCCTTGAAAGGCATCTAAAAATCATATAAATAAATTCATTTTTATGTGAACTGAATTATAAAATAAATTATACATTGGTAAAAAAAATGACAATAAATAACACAAATTAATAACCCTGTAAGGACAACTGTTCAGTACTGATAAATACTTTGATTATCTCATTCTAAATTATGCTGAAAAAAGATGTCGACATAAATGATTTAAATAGTCATTGATAAAATGTACAACGGCAATGTGCTGATGACTATATTATAGACAAAGTCACTCCTGGAGAAAATAATAACCTTATAATTATTGAGTATAATAATAAATACAACAAAAATGGAGTTGCATCTCCGCTGACCAGGCATTGGCTTTGTTTGCAATACTTCGCCATAGACGATGACTCCCTGTGACTCTGGAAAAAGCTGATTATGAAAATGGATACGTAATAATCCATTCATCTTTCTACAGAGTCATGGACAAGCTATTCTTATATCAGCAGACCTGGACACAAGGCCATGAGAGGAGCCGTTCATGCATACACACACAGCCACTCATAATGATGATGATGATTATGATGATAATCCACTCTCTAATCCAATTCGCGAGCTGCAGGCGGCTGGTGCTTATCAGGTAGCATCAGGCACAGAACACAAACCTGCACACATCTCTACTGGGATGATTTAGCAACTCCAATGAACTGGCATGTTGGAGGAAAGCAGTGTACTTGGGGAAAAATAAAAGACACAAACTCCATAGAGAGAACAAAGGGCAGGAATTTGAAGCAGGAACTCGGGGCAGTGAAACACCCGGGCTAACCACTGTGCCACCCAGCATGAGTAATAGTGCAATTATAAGTTATACTCATATGAACTCATTTTAACTGTCAAAAATATGAAAACAAATATAATGAATGATTTCTTAACTCCAATCAACTGTAGTTACCAATAATATTATTTAATAATCAGAATAGGAATGCGGTCTTTGATCCCTGTTTTATTATTTATAGGAATGAAAAAGCCTAGAAACTTTCCTGGTAGCAATAAAAGGCAGGCCATGATCAGATTTACAGATTACAAGAACCAATGAAAAAAAATTGAGTAAGACTTAAGATTTTTAGTTTTATCCAATCATCTGTTTACTGAAGCCACTTAATCTATTTGTGTTCAAGATGCAAAATCAAATAGATAAATGAGAAAAGCACCTTATAATAGATAGATAAGTACATATAAAAAGCATTATATGACAGATAAATAGATATGAAAGGCACTATGAGATAGATAGATAGATAGATAGATAGATAGATAGATAGATAGATAGATAGATAGATAGATAGATAGATAGATAGATAGATAGATTTAGGGCATTAAAGACTGGTAGCTATGAAAGGCACTATATAGGTCAGATATACTCTACAACTGTCCCTTAGCAAGTTTACATACTGTAAATAGACAGACATGGAAGACACTACGGTATATAAAAACATAAAATAATGCAACTATAGATTTAAAAATACACAGAAAGTTATAATAACAATAAAAATGACAAAAATAATAATAGCAAAATTCTCAATGCAAGCCCGAATTTGAATTAAGCGACTAGACTAGGGGTCTAGAAAGTCGGTCCTGGAGGGCCGTAGTATTTTGTTGCAGCTCAGTTTCTTCATGAGAAGTCAGTTATGGCTGTTGAAGAAGCATTTATTGCATTTTCATGTTTCACTTTAGGGGTCTCGCCCTTATTTCTGTCTCACACAGCTGTATTTCCTGTTATTGTTTGCTCCTTATTTTCAATAACAGGCATATGACAAAGGAACTGCTGGTTGTCACCTGTGTATTAATCAAGATCTGTCCTATTTTAACTAAAATATTTGGAAGGACTGAGAAAGACTCATCTGCTTCAGGCTACAAACCATGTGGAGGATATCATCAGAAAGGAAGAAATTTGGATCTAAAGAATGAGCTGGCATGACAAAATGAAAACACTAAGAAGCCATACAAGTAAATCAGATCTGGTATTGACAAGGATTGATTTCTAATTAAGGAACCTGGTTAGAACTAAAACCTTCAGCCACTACAGCTCTCCATGACTGACTTTGCAGACCCCTGGACTAGAAGATGGATGGGTGATTAGAAGGGTCACACTCATGCTACATTTTATTAAGAATGTGCTGTAATGTTCTCATTTTGTATTAATGGACTCCAGTTCCTAAATCCAGAGAGACATGTGCCCACCCCAGGACATACCTGCTTCCTGGTTACTGCTGAGCGATACAGCAGAGCTGCGGGGGTGAGGTGCTGCTGTACGCCTCCTCGGACCACCCGGCTCACTCCGGGGCAGTCCTCCTTTTCTTCTCCTTCCATGGGGAGGCGTGGCTGCCCCAGCACTGTGCCCCGCCCTGTAGCTCCACCCCTCCCACATGGTGAATCTGGGCTACTGGAGAAAGGGATGGAGACGGCATCTTCACTGGGAGTGTCACTGCGAGGTGGGGTATCTATTAGGTCGTCAGTTCCTCCTCCACCTTCCGCCCTATCCAGACCCGCTCCTGCACTCAAGCTGTTACAGTCCATGCTCCTTTCATCGTGCTTCCTGCTATCAGCTTCCAGGGTGGTGGCGATAAGATCGGGGCTGGAGGAGGACATTTTTTTTAGTAGGATGTCATGCTGCAGCCCTCGGAGTGCCGCACTGGGGTCCAGGTGTTTGGAGGGCAGAGCGATATCACGGTAAGCCGGAGAGACAGCAGCCCTTGTCATTGACTCGGAGTCGAGGTGTTTGTTTGCTTGGCTGGCATCCTGTCCATTAGGTGACACTGCACTCCCATCCCTGAGACCGGGGTCTGCCTGCTTGACTGGCAGAATGGCATCCCGGCAGTTGGGTGACAAGGCAGTCCTCAGACCCACCAAGTCCACACTGCTCCCCTTGCCAGCTTTGCGGTACCGAGGCTTCCCTCGACGGGACCTCCCTGGTGATGTGGAACCTTTGTTGGGACAAGCAGGAATGGTGACTTGTGTCATTGAGGAGTCCAGCTTAGGGAGGATCACCTCAGACTTCAAGAGGTCCGGGCTGCAAGACAAAGACAGAACTTTCGGTTAGGTATTCTGTTCAGAAGGGCAAATTACTTGCCAGGCATTCAGTTAGGTGATTGGTCATTCCTAGGATCTCAAGGGCAGTTGACAGTCACGGGATACCAGACAAGAGTATTGAGAACTTCCTGCAGACAGATTGGGCACACAACTGCTTATGAATGTATGAAAGTTTTGTGCAGTGTGATGGCATTCAGAGGAAGAAACCCTAAATGGTGTGCAGTTGTCGGAGTCTGAGGAGTCCAACAGAGATCTGAAAGCATTTGAATCCACCATAATGGACATTATGGATTTGCCCCCTCTCTGGGCACAGACGCTGAAGTCTACACTCATCTTTTAAAAAAGAGGTGCTAGAGCCTTGTCACCTGGTAGCACAAAATGGGGTCTGAAAATGGAGGCAACAAGCAAAACAATGTACAGACATGGAGGAAACCACTCATAACTTTGCTTTGTTAGACCCAAACAGCACGAATATAATGAGGATTCCTGGCTCCTGTAATTTGAAATGATCTATCAGACCATGAAAGAAAGCTAAAAAAAAATTTAAAAAGGAGGATGTTAATTGTTTTGGTTGCCAGACTGTAAAGTGAGTATTATGTTGTGGACACAGTGCAGTGCCTGAAGATTACGGTGAGAACTATAAAGTACCAGGAGATGATAACAAAAACCAACACATAGTCAGAGACAAAAGAGATTCATTGAAACTGTACGATCAAGTCAAACCAGGCAACCTGGAATCAAACGGACAAAACAAAACTCAAAAAGTCAAGGGCAAAGCAAAGTCAAAACCAAAACACACTTGTCCCACTAAGGCCTATGTGAAAAACAAGCCGACGTTAAGAGGTTTGAGAAGCGATTTATCAGACGAGGGGTTACACAAAGTCCATTCGCTGTCGCATTTACACAACATCTTCTGTACACAATCGTAGTCACATGATTGTCAAAGCATAAATAAAGAAATTCAAAAACTAAGGGATAATGCATAGTGTGATCACTGTCATATTTATATAAGGTCATCAGTGCACAATCCTAGTCATGTGATCTTCAAAATGGTGTTGTGTAAATAAAGAGATTTATAAATCGATGGATAAAGCATAGTGTGATTGCTATCATATTTATATATCATCGTTGCACAATCCTACTCATGTGATCTTCAAAATGGAGTTGCAGAAATAAAGAGGTTTATAAAATCGATAGATAAACGCCTAGTGTGATCACTGTCAAATTTATATGTCATCGGTGCACAATCCTACTCATGTGATCTTCAAAATGGCACTATGCAAATAAAGAGATTTATAAATTAATGGATAATGCATAGTTTGATCACTGTCATATTTATATGTCATTGGTGCAAAATCGTAGTCATGTGCTCTTCAACATGGTGTTGCACAAATAAAGAGATTTAATCGGTCGAGGGATGACGCATAGTGTGATCGCTGTCAAATTTATATAATGTCATTGACGTGCAATGCCAGTCACGTGATCTTCAAAACGGCATTGTGCAAATAAAGAGATTTATAAATTAAGGATAACGCATAGAGCAATCACTGCTGTATTTATACAAGATGATCCGTGCACAATCATAGTCACATGATCTCCAAAACAGTGCTGTATAAATGAAGAGATTTAACAATTGAGGGATTACACATAGTCCAATCACTGTCGTATTTACACACCATCATCTGTGCTCAATCGTAGTTACGTCATCTTCAACATGGTGTTGCACAAACAAAGAAATGTATCAGTCGAGGGATAACACAAAGTGTGATGGTTACTGTATTTATACAACATTATCTGTGCATATTCGTAGTCACTTGATCTTGAAAACGGTGTCCCCGAAGTAAAGAGGTTTATCAATCGAGAGAAAACGCATAGTGTGATCACTGTCATTTTTATATAATGTCATTGGAGCAAAATCCTAGTCACATGATCTTCAAAATGGCATTGCACAAAAAGAGCTTTGTCAATCAAGGGATAACACATAGAGCAATTGCTGCTGTATTTATACAACGTCATTGATGTACAATTGTAGTCACATGATCTCCAAAACTTGCATAAATACAGAGATTTACCAATGGAGGGATAACGCATACAGCGATCATTGCCATCTTTATATTTCATCATTAGTGCGCAACTGTAGCCACAAGATTTTTAAAATGGCATTAATAAAGAAAATTGAGACATTAATGAAATTGACTGTGTTAATTCAACACATAACACACATGGTTAAAAACCCCAAACTACAGAAAAACCTGCATATTAAGGATATTTATCATTATCTGATAGGGAACCCCTAAGTGAAGTCTTTAAATTGGCAGGGGTCAAAACCAGGTGGTAGCAACAATGGAGAACAGAAAGGCTGCAAAATGCAGAGCATGCCAAACATAGGGTGACACGGTGGGTAGCGCTGCTGCCTCGCAGTTAGGAGACCCGGGTTCGCTTCCCGGGTCCTCCCTGCGTGGAGTTTGCATGTTCTCCCCATGTCTGCATGTTTCCTCCCACAGTCCAAAGACATGCAGGTTAGGTGGATTGGCAATTCTAAATTGTCCCTAGTGTGTGCTTGGTGTGTGGGTGCCCTGCGGTGGGTTGGCGCCCTGTCCAGGATTGGTTTCTGCAAGGCTCCCTGTGCTGGCTGGGATTGGCTCCAGCAGAACCGTGACCCTGTGTTAGGATATAGCGGTTTGGACAATGGATGGATGCCAAACCTATACATGAACAATGATAATAATCTATGAAGTGTGTCAGTTTAGCAAGCTGAAAGACTCTACACTAAAACAAGTCCGGAGCTCCTCCTCAGCCCAGAGCTGCAGGTCCCTACCATTAATAAAACATAACCAACATAAAATAACTCCTTGTTTGAGATAAATATTTTTGCTTTGTGCTTTTAAAATGTATGCTATAGTATTTTGTAAAACCTTAATGAACGGAAGGATGTTTTTGCTGGTCAAAGATCTGATGGTGAATTAAAGCATTATTGGAGTGTATATATAAAACTGTGCCCATAACAGCGCAGGACTGTTGAAACCCACTTTGTGTGACATCCAAAAGTACTAGGATATAAAATTGGAAAACACAGCAAAACATCAACAAAGATGTCAGCATTTTGAATTGTGTGTGAAGACACGCTCAGACATCTTCATATTGTCTTAGCATTCTGCTGCCTCACCGTTTGCTATGGGAGGGAAGTTTCTGGGGAACATTGCGTTTCTTCATGAGCTTCTCCATGGAGTTGGTTGAACCTCCGGACCGGGAAGGGTGATGCTTGAATAGCCCGGGATACTTCTTATCCAGAGATTGCTCCCTCCTGGAAGAGACACAACATGGTTGGATAAAAGTGGCCGGTACAACTCACTGAAACTCTGTTTGCTTGTCATGGTATGGTCAAGAAGCAGTGGTAATGTCACATATGCTGCGCCAGATGCTTTCTCAAGGGTAATCTGCCAGGCTGCAGCACATGCAACACTCACTTGCGTTTTCACTTCCTATGGGACCCTCTGAATTACCTGCTGGCAAAAAGGAACATGGCAAAACCACAGGATAGGGTAGCTAGAATAAGTTTATTTGGAAAACCTTTGCAAGGGCTGATATCGAAAATCAGAGAATATACCAAAGTGCAGGTGAAGACAAGAGAGAAACAGTCAGAAGTTGGTTAAAAAATAAAAGACGTACTGTCACAAAACTGAAACGTGAAATTAAAAGGTAAGATACTGCAAGTCAAAAATCAAAAGACATGCTTTCGTCAAAAGTAGAAGCAGAACTGTTAATGGAACTAAAAGGAAAATTGCTACAAGTCAAAAGCCAAATGACATTCAAATACCTTTTGCACGAGGGTATCATAAACATCTATAATTAATTAATAAGGTATTATTTTCCATTTTGCCATAGTGTGGTTTTGAACTCTCATCTAGACGCAATCATGGAATGCTAGGGGGGTGTTTACCAGCAGTCATGCAGTTCTGGCGTCTCTAATTTTGATGGTCTTCAAAATATGTCCCGGAAGATTGTCCGCATTTCTAAAAGCCAAACTCTTTCTGTACTTTGCTACACACTCAAATCTCTCAGTTTATAAGCTTCTGCTCCTTTGACTTACGATTCTTAGTTCTCATTTTGGCTTTGGCATTCCTCTTGGATTCTGACTCATCCCACACACTTTCTTCATTTATTTTTCAGTTCTTTCCCTTTCTGACACTGACAGCCTTGCTGGAAGAACAGAGTCTCGAATCCTTAAACCACAGAAGCCTTGCCCAAAACAAAAACTAACTGAAGTTGACAATCAGAAGGCGTACTGCCACCAAAATTGCAGATTCAAAACCATACAATAATTTAAAGGTGAGCTGCCACAAAAATGTAGACTCAAAACTGTACAAGAATTAGGAGACATGAAGCTACCAAAATCTAGACACCAGCCTACTACAAAAGCCGAAAGGAGAATTGCTGTGAATCAAAAAATCAAAAGGTGTTCAGCCGTGAAGGCTCACTCTGACCTTGTTTGGTTGTTGGATCCGGAATCTCGGATGCTGCACCCGAATGCATTGCAGGGCTATAAAGTGAAGAATTCATGACGTGACATGTAGTGCCTTCTGTGGGCAGTCCATAGCAACAGAGCTGTATGTCTTGGTAACATAATCACATAATGTTGAAGCTACAGAATGGTGACGTGACACTCTTAAAAATAAACGGTAATCAAATTACGAGATTTTGACAAGCAACACCCATGTACCAAGCGGAGACATGGTGGATCTGAGGACTGCCTTGTCACCCAACTGCCGGGATGCCACTCTGCCAGTCAAGAAAAAAAATTAAACACTGGCCCAAATCATAGCAAAAATACAACTATGTTAGTCGGGGGCTGCTCTCTGTGCCATATAGTCATACCAGCTGGGCATTCGAATCAATTAAGATGTGGCATCCAACACACACAGGGGCCATGACTTTAAACAACCAAGCAAGACTACCAGCTACAGCGGATTCAGAAAGTCTTCAGACCCCTTCATTGTAGTCCTAAGATTTATGTAAAATAATTTTCCTGTTTTAAGCTCCGATGTTGTTTTGTTGTTTAATCCAGAATTTTGGATGCTGCACCTGAATGCACTGCAGGACTATCAAGTGAAGAATTCATGACATGGCATGTAGTGCCTTCTGTGGGCAGTCCATAGTAACAGAGCTGCATGTTTTGGTAACATAATCACATAATCTTAAAGTTACAGAATGGTGACGTGACACACTTAAAAATGAACGGTAATCAAATTACGAGATTTTGACAAGCAACAACCATGTATTTATATTCCCTGATATGTGAAGCTTCAAAGAACCCACAAGACAGCAGAAGAAAAAAAAAACAAGCAAAAAAATTAAACACTGGCCCAAATCATAGCAAAAATACAGCTATGCTAGTCGGGGGCTGCATTCTGGGCCATATAGCCATGCCAGCTGGGCACTCATGTCAATTAAGACATGGCATCTAACGCACACAGGGGGCATTGGCTTTAAACAACAAAGCAGGACTCCCAACTACAGTGGATTCAGAAGGTCTTCGGACCCCTTCACTGCAGTCCTGTGATTTATGTGAAATAATTTTCCCGTTTTAAGCTCTGATGCTGTTTTGTTGTTGGATCTGGAATCTCGGATGCTGCTCCTGAATGCATTGCAGGGCTTTCATGTGAAGAATTCATGACATGGCGTGTAGTGTATGTAAAGCACTTTGAGCTACTTTTGTATGAAAATGTGCTATATAAATAAATGTTGTTGTTGTTGTAGTGCCTTCTGTGGACAGTCCATAGCAACAATACTGAATGCTCGGAGATTAAATATTGGACTACCTATTGCAAGAGGAGCTAACTTGTTTGAAGTAACAGGACAATCATTCTCCACTGGTATTAAGAATTTTTCACTTATATTAGTGATTAATTCTGTTGTTCCTTGGCCTTCATTTTTCAGTGTGCTAAAATTAAGAATGCAAAATAACTAAATTAAAAATTATTTTCTAATATTGAGTGTATTTCCACTGTAGAAAGTCTAATCTCAAGTAATTTGTTCTAACAAACAGCATTTTCTAGTTATTTCAGATCTTTGAACACCTATCAGAGCTTTCTTATTTCTAGACTGGAACTAACCCGTTTTAAGATGTCTTGGCAAGCAAAATTAACTTATTGAAATATTAAGTCATTTTCTCCTGAAATTCAGGCAGTCAGTCAGTTATTCTCTAACCCGCTACATCCTAACACAGGGTCACGGGGGTCTGCTGGAGCCAAATCAGAGGCCAGCACAGGCACAAGGCAGGAACAAACCCTGGGCAGGGCGCCAACCCACCGCAGGGCACACACACATACAAGGGACAATTTATGATTGCCAATGCACCTAACTTGCATGTCTTTGGACTGTGGGAGGAAACCAGAGCACCCAGAGGAAATCCACACAGACACAGGGAGAACATGCAAACTCCACGCAGGGAGGACCCAGGAAGTGAACCCGTGTCTCCTTACTGCGAGGCAGCAGCGCTACCACTGCGCCACCGTGCCGCTTGAAATTCAATGTTTATATCTTATTTCTTAGCTAAGCTTTTTTTGCAGTGTGCACACTTTGTTACACTGCAAAAATACTCATACAAAAACCAGACAAAAAAACACTTTACAGTGGTGCTTGAAAGTTTGTGAACCCTTTAGAATTTTCTACATTTCTGCATAAATATGACCTAAAACATCATCAGATTTTCACTCAAGTCCTAAAGTAGATAAAGAGAAACCAGTTAAACAAATGAGACAAAAATATTATACTTGGTCATTTATTTATTAAGGAAAATGATCAAATATTACGTATTTGTGAGTGGCAAAAGTATGTGAACCTCTCGGATTAGCAGTTAGTTTGAAGATGAAATTCGAGTCCGGTGTTTTCAATCAATGGGATGCCAATCAGGTGTGAGTGGACACCCTGAGTTTTGATCTATCAAAGTCTGCTCTTCACAACACGTTTGTGGAAGTGTATCATGGCACGAACAAAGGAGATTTCTGAGGACCTCGCAAAAAAAGTTGTTGATGCTCATCAGGCTGGAAAAGGTTACAAAACCATCTCTAAAGAGTTTGGACTCCACTAATCCACAGTCAGACAGATTGTGTACAAATGGAGGAAATTCAAGACCACTGTTACCCTCCCCAGGTGTGGTCGACCAACAAAGATCACTCCAAGAGCAAGGCGTGTAATAGTCGGTGAGGTCACAAAGGACCCCAGGGTAACTTCTAACCAACTGAAGGCCTCTCTCACATTGGCTAATGTTTATGTTCATGAGTCCACGATCAGGAGAACACTGAACAACAATGGTGTGCATGGTAGGGTTGCAAGGAGAAAGCCACTGCTCTCCAAAAAAAAAAAAAAACATTGCTACTTGTCTGCTGTTTGCTAAAGATCACGTGGACAAACCAGAAGGCTATTGGAAGAATGTTATGTGGACAGATGAGACCAAAATAGAACTTTTAGGTTTAAATGAAAAGCGTTATGTTTGGAGAAAGGAAAACACTGCATTCCAGCATAAGAGCCTTATCCCATCTGTGAAACATGGTGGTGGTAGTATCATGGTTTGGGCCTGTTTTGCTGCATCTGGGCCAGGATGGCTTGCCTTCATTGATGGAACAATGAATTCTGAATTATATCAGAGAATTCTAAAGGAAAAATGTCAGGACATCTGTCCATGAACTGAATCTCAAGACAAGGTGGCTCATGCAGCAAGACAACGACCCTAAGCACACAAGTCGTTCTACCAAAGAATGGTTAAAGAAGAATAAAGTTAATGTATTGGAATGGCCAAGTCAAAGTCCTGACCTTAATCCAATCGAAATGTTGTGGAAGGACCTGAAGCGAGCAGCTAATGTGAGGAAACCCACCAACATCCCAGAGTTGAAGCTGTTCTGTATGGAGGAATGGGCTCAAATTCCTCCAAGCCGGTGTGCAGGACTGATCAAAAGTTACTGGAAACGTTTAGTTGCAGTTATTGCTGCAAAGGGGGGTCACACCAGATACTGAAAGCAAAGCTTCACATACTTTTGCCACTCACAAATATGTAATATTCAATCATTTTCCTTATTAAATAAATGACCAAGTATAATATTTTTGTCTCATTTGTTTAACTGGTTTCTCTTTATCTACTTTTAGGTCTTGAGTGAAAATCTGATGATGTTTTAGGTCATATTTATGCAAAAATATAGAAAATTCTAAAGGGTTCACAAACTTCAAGCACCACTGTAACTGGGAGTTGTGTTGCTTTTATTTAACAAAAATTTCTGCCAATGGGGTAAGCAAAATTTACTTCTTAAAGTAAGCTAAAAAAAATGTAAATACAAATTTTTTGATAAGTCAATAATTCTTACAATAAGGAAAACAAGATTTAATGTCTTGATATAAATACTTAATAATAATAATAAGTGTTTTGACATTCATTTTTTCGCAGTGATATGTTGTAGATTTAGTGTTAAATGGATAACCTTGCCATTTTTGCCCACCAATCTACACTCAATGACCCATAATGACAAAGTGAAAACGGGATTGTAGACATTTTTTCAAACAAAAACAAACAACTGACACAAGTATTCAGACCCTTCATTTTGGATCAAGTGCATCCCATTCTATTGATCATCATTGAGATGGCTGTTCACCTTGTCTGGACTCCACCTGTGGTCATCTGACTGGACAAAATTAGGAAAGGGCCAACAGGTGAGTAAAAACCAAGCCGTAAGGTCGAAGGAATTACCTGCAGATCTCACAGAGAGGATTGTGTCGAGAAACGGATCTGAGGAAAGGCCACAACATTTCTGAAGCTATGAAGAGCACAGTGGCCTCCATAATTGTCAATGTTAATTTATTTATAGAGCACATTTAAAACAACATCAGTATTGCGGTAGTGCTTTACATTAAAACATACAATACAAATAAATAAAGTACAATAATGACAAAATACAGTTAGCAGCAAGTTAAAGAAAAAGAAAGAAGATGACTAAGATGATGGGCAGCCATCAGGATCAGTGAAGGTCACGGAAAGCCAGAGAATAGAACAGAGTCTTCAGTCTCGTTTTAAACCAATAAAAGGCAACCTTTTTCGAGTTGCGGCGCACTAAGTACAAAAATTTTCTTTCGCGGCACACCTGAGGGATTGCCCATAAATAAAGTCGTGACAACACAATCTATGGACAATCGCCAATAAAAACAGTAGCGTTCGTATTTTCTCGTTCTATATTTGCTCCGCCTTCTTCTGTCCGTACAGTGAGTGAGATCTTCTAACAACGAGACTTTTTAAGTCTCACGAGATGTGTTTTTGACACCGCTGGTGTTGATATTATGATGAATGGTGAACAGCGAAAATTTTAACTTGCATTCAAAATAAATACATTCATTTATTCAACAATCTGATTAACCGTTATCTGTTTTTCCAACATAAAATATATTTTTTAAACATTATCTTTTTAATCAACCAAAAGTTCAAAAACACTAGCAATTTTAAATAGTTTACAAAAGTTTTCACGGCACCCCTAGAAAATTCCATAGCGGCGCACCGGTTGCCCGACAGTGTTTTAAACAGTTGAAGTTGACTCCTTAATGTGATGGGGTCCACAGACGAGATGCAGCAGCGGCCCCCCTTAGTTTTACACTTAGTGCGAGGGACCACAACAGACAACTGACCGGTAGATCAAAGCTCTCCAGATGGCTGGTGATAAATTCACAATTCAGATAAACAGGCTGGAGCAGACCCCCTGTAATGTTATAAAAACTAGCAACAACATTTTAAAGTCAGTTCTGAAACTAACAGGCAGCCAGTGTAAAGAAGCTAATATCGGAGAAACAGAATTAAACTTTCTTGCCCCAACCAAAAAAAAAAAAATGGGCAGCATCATTCTGAACCAACTGCGTATCACGGATTTGCCGATCCCAGAATACGACAAGTTGCGGTAATCGAGACGAGAAAAGATAAAAGCAGGAGCAGCTTTCTCAAGATCCCTAGGAGATAAAAAAAGGTATGAAATTAAAATAAAATGCAAAGCTGGAAAAAGCAACTCTCGACTACAGACTTAATCTGTTTCTTCAAAGAGCGCTTACTGTCGAAAAATGACACCAAGATTACGGACTTGAGGTTTGCAAAAGTCAGCGAAAGAGCTGAGAAGTTCAAAACCAATTAGAGTTTTGGCAGGGGGACCAGCGGTCAGGACTTCCGTTTTATTTTGATCGAGATTGAGAAAATTGTCAGCCATCTAGGATAGATAGATAGATAGATAGATAGATAGATAGATAGATAGATAGATAGATAGATAGATAGATAGATAGATAGATAGATAGATAGATAGATAGATAGTACAAAAAGACAATTGTGCGGCCGATTAAGTTCAGACAACGGGAACATAAACGTGTGTATCATCGGCATAGCAGTGAAATGAAATATTACCTCTCCTGAAAATAGCTCCTATAGGATGATGATATGTAGAAAATAAAATAGGACCCAAAATGGATTCCTGAGGAACACCACATTTAACAGGAGCAGTAGATGAGAAAGAGGAATTGAAAGACAATAATTCTTGAATGGACGCTCCCTACAGCCGACTGACTGGTCAAACGGGAGAAGGGCTTTGGTAAGAGAGGTAACATTTACTTCTATAGCACATTTTCATACAAATGGTGTAACTCAAAGTGCTTTACAAGATAAAATGTATAAAAAAATAGAAATATAAAAATAAAATTAGGTAATACTAAATAACAAAGAATAATGTAAGGTCAGATGGCCGGAAGGACAGAAAAAAAACAAAACAAAACCTCCAGGGGGATGGAGGAAAAAAAAAAAGACAAATAAAATATCTGCGGGGGTTCTGAGGCCACAAGACCACCCAGCCCTTATCTAACATAAATGACCTCAATCAGTCCGCATGGTTTTCAGGCTTCAGGTGGAAGAATTATATGATGATGGTCATGTGAACCTCAGGCCTTCAATCCATCAATGTAAGGAGAGATGACCAAGAACCCAATGGTGGATGAGCTCCTGTGGGAAGATGAGAAACTTCCAGAAGGACAACCACTACTGCAACACTTGATGACAGAGTGGCCATACAGAAGCCTCTACTCAGTAAAAGACACATTGAAGCCCACTTAGTGTTTGTGGAAAGGAACCTAAAGAACTCACAGACTGAGAAACAAGAGTCTCTGGTCTGATGAAATCAAAATCATCATCATGTTTGGAGGAAACCAGGCACTGGTTTCATCATGGTGAGGCATGGTCATGGAAGGATCAAGCTCTGGGGGTGTTCTACCATGACAGGGAATGGGAGATTTGCTGAAGAGAGCAAAGTAGAGAGGTCTGCTCCAGAGTTGCTGGACCTCAGATTGGGCTGAAGGTTCAATGACCCCTAAACACAAAACCCAAGACAACACAGGAGATGCTTAGGGACAACTCTGTGGATGTCTTTGAGTGACCCAGCTACAGCCTGGACTTGAAGCCAATCAGACATCACTGGAAGAACCTGACAATAGCTGTCCATCCACTCTGACCGAGCTTGAGAGGATCTGCAGGGAAGTATGGCAGACAATTCCCAAATCCAGGAGTGTGAAGATTAAAAGCTGGAATTGATGTCAAAGTGGCTTCATCTAAGCACTGAGTAAAGGGTCTGAATACTTGTGCCAATGGGATAGGTGGTTTTTAATTTTTTAACACATTTTCAAAAATGTCTAGACTTCTGTCCTCGTTTGGTCATTTTGGAATATTGAGTGTTGTTTGAAGACATAAAAGGCTTTAAACAAAAGGCTGCAACATAACAAAATGTCAAAAAAAAAATCTAAAGTCTCTCTGAATCCCCCATATGTCCAATACTGTGTGGGCTCTCTGGTGGTCTCACTGGTCACTGATTTAAAATAGGACTTTGGCAGCATTGAGCACTGCAGCCTGTAAGCGCTCAAGTGAGTCCGAGACCAGGACAGAATGGGCAGCAGCTCCATGGTGGGATTGAACCAAACTGACTCAAGAAGGAAAAAAGTCCACCCTAATGATTCCATTCCACTGAGGGCAGAAAGACGTCCCACAAGGGGTAATGAAATGATTCTCTGTGTGCCCCCCAAACATCACCTTCCTCACGGTCAGCAGGTCAATGAGTGGCTACCATGCTTTCTAATTTACTTGCAAAGAAAGAGAATTAACCCACTTTGCCTTTCAGTGCCTAATGTCCACCTTAACCCACTATGCCCTTCGGTGCCCGATGCCCACCTGAGCAGCTCCCGCTCTTTGAGCTCCAGCTGCAGCATCACAGCATTCAGCTCCATGTACAGGTTGTTAGCTCTCTCCAGTTTCCGTTCGTAGTGCTCTCGGATGTCCAACGCGTGCCTAAAAAACAAAACCACAAGATGGTTGGCTTTAGACTGGCATTTGATGACTGGTGCTTTGCATTAGAGTGGCATGCAGCTGATTGGTGTTCTGCTTGAGAGCGGCCAGTGCCCAGGTGCCGGTGCTTTGTTCTCGGTAGCACAGCACTTGACTGAATTTGGGACATGGGCTGAAATAGACAGGGAGGTCATGGGCTCCCACAGGTAGGGGGCGCTATATAACCTGACGACACTGGGCTACTGAGTGGAGTGTTGGGATTGCTGAGCTCAGATGTGTACAGAAGTGGCCAGTTAAATCCAGAAAATGTGGACATCCCAAAAATCAGTTAGAACAAATCAATAACAAAACAACATTTATTTCTATAGCAGGTTTTCATACAAGATGAACAAAGAAAAAATAAAAAATATAAAAATCAGGCAATGCTAATTAACTTATAATAAAGTAAGGTCTGATGACCAGGAGGACAGGAAAAACAAACAAACAAAAAAAAACTCCAGGGGGCCTGAGAAAAAAAAAAAAAAAAAAAAAAAAATTTGCAGGGGCCCCGAGACCACAAGACCACCAAACCCACCCAAGTGGGCATTTTACCTAACATAAATGATCTCGATCAGTCCTCACGGTTTCCAGGCTTCATATGAAAGAATTAGACGATGATGGTCAATAAAACACGTTCTTTAATGCTCAATGATAAAAAGATTGGTTAAATATAATTCACATAATGTAATAATGCAACTAAATGGCTATATTTCATGGATAAAAAAATGAAGAAAACTTCAACAGTGTGGTTTACTCCTTAACAAATTTGACTACCTATGCCATAGCTAACTGGTTAGAAATGGAAGGAGAAGGCACATTAGACCATCTTCAAAGATCATCCATCCATCCATTTGAATCCGAACACAGGGTCACGGGGTTCTGCTGGAGCCAATCCCTGCCAACACAGGGCACAAGGCAAGGAACCAATCCTGGGCAAGGTGTCAACCCACCACAGGACACACACAAACACACCAAGCACACACTAAGGCCAATTTAAAATCACCAATCCACCTAACCTGCATGTTTTTGGACTGTGGGAGGAAACCCACGCGGACACGGGGAGAACATGCAAACTCCACGCAGGGAGGACCCGGGAAGCGAACCCGGGTCTCCTAACTGCGAGGCAGCAGTGCTACCCACTGCGCCACCGTGCCGCCCTCTTCAAAGATCAGAGTAGCAAAAAACAACAACTGGTCTGTCTGGCAAGCATTAAGCATTCACAAGTTGAGGTGCATCTTTTAAGGCTGGTTTGGATTTTTGCCAATTGAGTGGGCTCACAGCAAATGGGGGTCTGTCTGCTATTTAGGCAGGGATCACTTTTTAAAATGGGGATGAATGTGGCACCACACAGTGTAGGGCTGATGTCAAATGTTGTGTACGAGTTGCTTGGAGGGCCTTAGAAGAGAACAGCAGAATTAAGGTAATCATCTGGCCAATTAGTGAATTCACTTGATTGAATCAAATGAATGATGAAATGCTTGAATCCTTCCAGCTCTAAAAACATGACAAACTGTAATTACTCATCCATCCGTCCCTCCATCCATTATATACTGTCTTCTATGTACATGTTTATCTATCTGAATACAGTGCCTTTCATATTGATCTACCTAATATAGTGCCTTTCGTATCAGTCTATCTATTTACTATGCTGCCTTTCATATCCATATTTTTGACACAGTGTCTTTATTTTTATAAAGTACTGACCTATCTATCTATCTTATATGGTGGCTTTCAAATTCATCTATTTATATTATAGTGCTTTGCACATCTTCAGTATCTCTCAAATCCATCAGTCTATGTTATATAGTGTATTTATACTGATCTACCGGCTACCTAATAACTTTCATATCTATGCATCTACAAATCTAAATTTCTACATATCTAATATATGTATCTAGTGCCTTTTATATCTATATATCTACAAATATAGGATACATTGCATTTTATATCAGTTTACCGTCTGTAATGTAATACTTTTCATATCTACGTTTGCTACAAAGCCTTTCATATCTATCTATCTATTTATCTACTATGTAACTCATTTCTTTCTAACTTTCTTACATGCTTTCTCTAGGTCTATACCCCCCCCACCCCTTTCAATTTGCTATACTGTATATTTCCTTGGATTCCTGTATATCTAAATATTTTCCTCTGATGATGACTCCTGATAACAGTTGAAAGCTTAGGAATTATTTAACTATTTTAAAATACATGATTAATTTTCTCCCTTTGTGGGTTTTCGGGTACAAATATGCAAACCATATCACAGACTTTCACTTCCAAAGAGAGACTGTTGAATCTATCTATTATATAGTGCCTTTCACATCCATCTATCTATCTAAGTCTAAGTGCTTTGATATCAATCTACCTGTATGTCTAATACTGTGTCTTTCATATTCATTTCTATTTTTATATATGGTTCTTTTTTATTTATATGTCTTATATAGTGCCTTTCATATCTGACTGTATAAGCATCTATAATATTAGGCTTTATATATCTACAGTATATACCCATACTATCCATCCATCCATTTTCCAACCCACTGAATCCGAACACAGGGTCACGGGGGTCTGCTGGAGCCAATCCCAGCCAACACAGGGCACAAGGCAGGAACCAATCCTGGGCAGGGTGCACTGCCAACCCACCGCAGGACACACACAAACACAACCACACACCAAGCACACACTAGGGGCAATTTAGAATCGCCAATCCACCTAACTGGCATGTCTTTGGACTGTGGGAGGAAACCGGAGCGCCCGGAGGAAACCCACACAGACACGGGGAGAACATGCAAACTCCACGCAGAGAGGACCCGGGAAGCGAACCCGGGTCCCCAGGTCTCCCAACTGCGAGGCAGCAGCGCTACCCACTGAGCCACCGTGCCGCCCTACCCATACTATAGTGCATGTATATCTATCTACCTTTCTTTAATATAGTGTCTATCTATCTAGTATGTAGTGCATTCCATATCCATCTATGATATAGCACCTTTACCATCTATCCACCTATTACATAATATTTTTAGGCCTATCATACAATGCCATTCATTCTTTTCTTCCTTGCTTACTGAGTTTCATATCTAAACATCTACATCTGTCTTTTTTATCCATCTTTCCTATGCAGTGCCTTTCATATTTGTCTTTAAATTTATAATAAAGTGCTTTCACGTCTATATATTGTAAGGCAGTCCAACCCGGCCAAATAGAAGGATGGGGAAAGGCAGCTTCTTTAGAGCACAGCATCCCCCGAACTACTAGATGGCAGCTCCCCTGGAATACAGCAGTGCCCCGGATTCCTACAGGGCACCATGGGCATGAAGTTCTTTATCTCAGCCCTGTTGGGTACCGTGGGTGCTGTGAATATAGAGGAACCACATGGCACGAGGTTTCCGCCTAACCCAGAAGTGCTAGTAGACCACATGGGCGAAAGAGCAGAAGCACATCTGAGATGGCCAATATAAGAGGACTGGACCGACTTTCTCCAGCTTTCTCCCTGGGTACTTTGTTTGACCAATTAAACAAAGATATGCAGGTTAAATTCACAAAAGACTTGTCGTTGTGTGTGTCCTGCAATGGATTCGTGTCCCTCCACAGGGTTTGTTTCCCAGTGATTGCCATTAACTTTGGCCTCCCTCAACTCTAATAAAAATGAGTAAGTATACAGTGTATCCGGAAAGTATTCACAGTGCATCACTTTTTCCACCTTTTGTTATGTTACAGCCTTATTCCAAAATGGATTAAATTCATTTTTTTCCTCAGAATTCTACACACAACACCCCATAATGACAACGTGGAAAAAGTTTACTTGAGGTCTTTGCAAATTTATTAAAAATAAAAAAATTGAGAAAGCACATGTACATAAGTATTCACAGCCTTTGCCATGAAGCTCAAAATTGAGCTCAGGTGCCTCCTGTTTCCCCTGATCATCCTTGAGATGTTTCTGCAGCTTCATTGGAGTCCACCTGTGGTAAATTCAGTTGACTGGACATGATTTGGAAAGGCACACACCTGTCTATATAAGGTCCCACAGTTGACAGTTCATGTCAGAGCACAAACCAAGCATGAAGTCAAAGGAATTGTCTGTAGACCTCCGAGACAGGATTGTCTCAAGGCACAAATCTGGGGAAGGTTACAGAAACATTTCTGCCGTTTTGAATGAGCACAGTGGCCTCCATCATCCCTAAGTGGAAGAAGTTCGAAACCACCAGGACTCTTCCTGGAGCTGGCCGGCCATCTAAACTGAGCAATCGGGAGAGAAGGGCCTTAGTCAGGGAGGTGACCAAGAACCTGATGGTGACTCTGTCAGAGCTCCAGAGGTCCTCTGTGGAGAGAGGAGAACCTTCCAGAAGGACAACCATCTCTGCAGCAATCCACCAATCAGGCCTGTATGGTAGAGTGGCCAGACGGAAGCCACTCCTTAGTAAAAGGCACATGGCAGCCCGCCTGGAGTTTGCCAAAAGGCACCTGAAGGACTCTCAGACCACGAGAAAGTTCAATCTTCTCATCAGACCAGAGAATTTTCTATTTGGTGTGAATGCCAGGCGTCACGTTTGGAGGAAACCAGGCACCGCTCATCACCAGGCCAATACCATCCCTACAGTGAAGCATGGTGGTGGTAGCATCATGCTGTGGGGATGTTTTTCAGTGGCAGGGACTGAGAGACTAGTCAGGATAAAGGGAAAGATGACTGCAGCAATGTACAGAGACATCCTGGATGAAAACCTGCTCCAGAGCGCTCTTGACCTCAGACTGGGGCGACGGTTCATCTTTCAGCAGGACAACGACCCTAAGCACACAGCCAAGATATCAAAGGAGTGGCTTCAGGACAACTCTGTGAATGTTCTTGAGTGGCCCAGCCAGAGCCCAGACTTGAATCTGATTGAACATCTCTGGAGAGATCTTAAAATGGCTGCGCACCGACGCTTCCCATCCAACCTGATGGAGCTTGAGAGCTGCTGCAAAGAGGAATGGGCGAAACTGGTCAAGGATAGGTGTGCCAAGCTTGTGGCATCATATTCAAAAAGACTTCAGGCTGTAATAGCTGCCAAAGGTGCATCGACAAAGTATTGAGCAAAGGCTGTGAATACTTATGGACATGGGATTTCTCAGTTTTTTTATTATTAATAAATTTGCAAAAATCTCAAGTAAACTTTTTTCACGTTGTCATTATGGGGTGTTGTGTGTAGAATTCTGAGGAAAAAAAAAATTTTAATCCATTTTGGAATAAGGCTGTAACATAACAAAATGTGGAAAAAGTGATGCGCTGTGAATACTTTCCAGATGCACTGTATTGTTATTTCCAAAACTTTTCATCTTTTGGCTGCTCCCGTTAGGGGTTGCCACAGCGGATCATCTTTATCCATCTCTTCTGTCCTCTCCATCTTGTTCCGTTACACCCATCACCTGCATGTCCTCTCTCACCACATCCATAAACCTTCTCTTAGGCCTTCCTCTGTTCCTCTTCCCTGGTAGCTCTTCTCTCATTGTAATTGGCATCTCTCCTCTGCAATGCAATCTCGTCTTTCTGACTTTGTCTCCCAACTTGAGCTGACCCTCTAATGTACTCATTTCTAATCCTGTCCATCCTTGTCACACTCAATGCAAAATTTAGCATCTTTAACTCTGCCACCTGCAGCTCTGTCTCCTGTTTTCTGGTCAGTGCCACCGTCATCAGTCCATATAATAATAATAATAATGTATTTTATTTATAGGGAACTTTACATTAGCAGTAAATCTCATAACATAGCTGGTTTCACTACTGTCCTGTAGACCTCCTCTTTCACTCTTGCTGATACCCGTCTGTCACAAATCACTCCTGACACTCTTCTCCACCCATTCCACCCTGCCTGCACTCTATTTTTCACCTCTCTTCCACAATCCCCATTACTCTGTACTGTTGATCCCAAGTATTTAAACTCATCCACCTTCTCCAACTCTACTCCTTGCATCCTCACCATTCCACTGACCTCCTTCTCATTCACACACGTGTATTCTGTAATACATTTTATTTATATATCGCCTTTCCCATGCTCAAGGCACTTACAGAATATAATATCGTGTCTGCCCAAATTTATTTTCCAAAAATGAATGAATGAATAGATCTATGCAATGACTGAATGAACCACTAGGTGGTACACGATGGATTAGAGATTTTCCGTTCCATCCGTCCATTTTCCAAATCTCCTTGTGGAGCCACAGCCATGAGCAGGACACACGGACTCATACTGGGCAGGTGGGAAGTTACCAGTTGACACCGTGGGGATGCGGACTGAAAATGTATTACCCAGAGACAAGCCATAATGCGCGGAAAGTGTACCAAATATACGGACACGCTCACCATCGGGTGAATTGAACGCTAGTCTTTAAGGCTATGAAGCCGCAGCTGAAGCCAGAGGGCTACTATCCTATACATTTCTTAATTTTATTTTGCTGTTGGTGGTTCTATCCACAGTGCTAAAAGACCATTTACTATATGTCGTTTCTATGCAAAGTAAATCAAAAGAAACAATCAATCGTCTTGATAAATTTGCCGCACACTTACCTGAGCTCCTCACGGCGGCGATTAATCAACTCCTCATCCAGACGGTGGAGACACGTCCCTTCGGATTTGATCTTTTCGAAGTGCTGCTTCACCTCTTCTCGCCATTCGGCCTGCAGGGGGCAGAGTGATACAGACAGTCGAGCTCTTAATTAGCTGCGTCATAAATAATTCATTAATCAGTAAGTGACAGACTGACAGACAAGGAGGGGGCCACTTGATTGGTCACTTGGAATGAGAGCAGTTGTAGCCCCTCTTCTCAGGGCCGGATTTATATGAAAAGAGGCCCTAGGCTATTCCACTTATGAGGCCCTTTCACCTTCCATTTTTAAGTTTGTAAATTACATGAGAGATAATAAAATACGTAATACGCGTTGATCTTAACCAATACATTTTTATGTTTGTTTATTAGTCATATGCGTAGAATTTCTCCTTATTTTCGGTTCAATGTTTTAGTGTTCACTGTTTTTAGAATAGTGTAATTTTAACTTTGCTAACAATTTGAATGTAGGCCCCTCTTGATCTTGAGGCCCTAGGCTGAAGCCTAGTTAGCCTATAGGAAAATCCGGCCCTGC
The DNA here is from genome assembly GCF_900747795.2 of Erpetoichthys calabaricus. NCBI lineage: Eukaryota > Metazoa > Chordata > Cladistia > Polypteriformes > Polypteridae > Erpetoichthys > Erpetoichthys calabaricus. The sequence continues at coordinate 289,547,595 of NC_041396.2, read as the reverse complement.
CTCTTCTCCTCAGCCAGTTTGATTTATATAGCGCCTATTCTGACAGGGTGGGCTTGGACTAACAAGCAAATGAGAGTGAAAGCAGGTATTATGACATCAGACGAGCGCAGGTTATTCATTTCTGACCCCCATCAACGCGATCGATGCCTTCTGTCTGCACCCTCCCACGAGACTCAGCTGCTCTAGTTTGACCCGAGCAAGATAAAAGCCGACAACGCTAACGTACCTGGGACTTGAAGTAGGTCTCCTGTGGGGTGGACAGCACGTCTGCAGAGGCGATGTCCAGGTGCAGTAGGATCTGCCGGAATGAGGGTCTGTTTCTCGGTTTGCAGTTCCTGCAGGAAAGGGGTTAAGAGTCCCGACTAAAAATTCTGTCCACAAAGACAATCCTGCGGGCGATACTCAACTCACCACCAGGTGGAGCCATTGTAATCCTGCCACTCACCAGCACTGCCGCAGGAGGATTTTAAAGCCGTCGGGGCAGCTCTCAGGGATGGGCAGCTGTAAGCTGTTGTTTCCAACACCCCAGATGATGGCTGACGAGTCGACGTCTTTGTACGGGATCTCTCCTGTCAGCATCTCCCACAAGACAACCCCAAAGGACCTGCAGGAGAGAGAAAGTGAGAGTAGACGATCAGGGCGAGTCTTTGAGAGCAAGGCCGGATCTAGACCCATCACGGGCCCGAGGGTGTCGAAACGCAAACGTCCCCATAAGGCACATGCGTAAACCAACACGTATGAAAATAATAAATCAGCTACAGGCATTGAAATAGAAATAGAAAAAAAAAACTTTGTATGTGAGCGACTTCGGCTTCCGTACAGTAAATGTAACAAACGAATGTCTGAGCGCAACATCACATACGCAGGGTGGGCTGGCATTGAGCCTCCAAAAGCCTGGCTGATCTTTCTCCCTGAGGGCATCCATATCTCGGATACGCTACCGCGCTTTAAAATATCTGTACAAATACTGCAGACAGAAAACAAAGATATACAGGCAGATATGAGAGGCACATTTTACATAAAGTATACGAAATTCCATATATGAGAGATAGATATGAAAGGCACTATATATTAAAGTGATAGAAAATGTGAACAGAACTATATGAAAGATAGATCAGCACATAGACAGAAAGGTGCTATATAAAAGATTGATACATAGTGAGAGCATTTTTTTCTATGTATCTATCATATAGTGCCTTTTACACCTGTCTGTCATACAGAGCTGTTCACATTTTTATATGAGACAGATAGGTGTGAAAGGCACCATGTCATAGATTAATATAGTGTCTTTAACATTGATGTAAGATACATAGACAGAAAAATGTTAATGTTCTATGATAATGTAGATATCAAAGGTAATATATAATTTGATAGATTCAGTATCCTTGAAAAGACTATACTGTATACTAGTTAGGTAGAGGTAGATATGCCACAGATAGATCTGAAAGGCACTGTCCTGTTTATTAGAAATAGACAGATGTGAAAGGCACAGTATGACTGGTAGATAGAAATGAATGGCACTATATACTAGATAGGTAAATGTGAAAAGTAGTACATTATAAAGTACTACTATGTACTAATGTATTATTATAACATATAATTATAGATAGATAGAAAGGCACTATATTAGACAGAGATGTGAAAGGCACTATATAATAGATATATAGATAGATCGATCTAACAGATGATGTGAAAGGCAATATCGATAGATAGATAGATAGATAGATAGATGTGAAAGGCACTATATACTAAACAGATAGATCTGACGGATGATGTGAAAGGCACTATATGGTTGATAGACAAAAGTGAATGGCACTGTATACTAGCCAGGTAGATGTGAAAGTTATTTCTTCATAGGTGGATAGAAAGGCATTATATTACATGGAGAGATCACTATATAGATGTGAAAGGCACTATACATATACTACACAGACAGATAGATCTGGAAAGTTCAATACTGGTTATTAGATAGAGAAGTAGTTGTGATGGGCACTGCATGCTAGATAGACAGATATGAAAGGCACTATATACAGGATAGATAGAATGTTGTTAAAGGGGTATAATAGATAGTTAGACACAGACACTGAATATTGCATTCGTGAATGTATTATTTTCATAGATATCTCTTGGGTGGCACAGTGGGTAGCTTCATGTCTTGTGCCATGTAACATCTGCATGTTCTCCTTTTGTCCCTCCCTTTCATCCCCACAGATATGTAAGTTAAATAAATTGCTAATTCCAGATGGGATGGATTCCGGTGTGTTCATGAGTGGGTCGCTTCCAGGGTTGGTTTCTGCCTTGCACCCAATAAAAGGCTCTATCTTCCCCACGACCCATATTTGATTAAAGGAGTTCTGAGAATGGGTGGCACGGTAGCGCAGTGGTAGCGCTGTTGCCTCGCTTCCCAGGTCCACCCTGCGTGGAGTTTGCATGTTCTCCCCGTGTCTGCGTGGGTTTCCTCCGGGCGCTCCGGTTTCCTCCCACAGTCCAAAGACGTGCAGGTTAGGTGGATTGGTGATTCTCAATTGGCCCTAGTGTGTGCTTGGTGTGTTTGTGTGTGTCCTGTGGTGGGTTGGCACCCTGCCCGGGATTGGTTCCTGCCTTGTGCCCTGTGTTGCCTGGGATTGGCTTCAGCAGACCCCCGTGACCCTGTGTTTGGATTCAGCGGGTTGGAAAATGGATGGATGGATGGAGTTCTGAGAATGCTACATCATTTACAGATCTCTCTTAATTTTGTAGCAGTGTACACATTTGGCAGGGTGTTGTTTTTTTTTTTACTGATTAATAATTTCTATCTTTGCATGAGCTCCTAGCCTTAAATATTGCAAGAGTGCAACATAAAATCAAACTGAAATGACTGCTTCACCAAAGTAAACGGGTCCCTTCTTCACTGGACTCCAGCCGCTCAGACGCCATGCCTTTTATTTACCGTTTTACAAATGTGCCGCTAATCCAAGCTTCTGCGTTTTTCCCCATAGGGCAGTAACTGGATATCCCTTTTTTTTATTTTGTTTTGTTTTTCTCTTGCTGGTCCATTCAAACGTCTCTCTCTCTCTCTCTTTCTCTATGTTGCTCTCCACTAGTGACGCACTTCATCACGGGTGCCTCCCGAGCGGCCACAGTGTCTTCCGTCCGCGTGCTTTAAAACTCATCCCTTCCTGCATTGTACCCAGCCGGGAAGCTTTTATCACATCTGCCCACTTGGTGGCAGCAGGATGACCTTTCCTGGCCGAGCAGGCCTCCTCAGCGCCTGTGACACCATCTGCCACCCTGTCGGATCTCCATGGCAACCTGTTAATTACCTGCCTGTGAGGCGTCAGGCGAGCTGCGCACAATCAGAGTAATAAGTGGTTCCAGCTCGGGGCAGGCTTGGCCCGCCTTGCTGTGACAGGCTGCATTAGGGAATACAAGACCTGCTGACTAATTAGTGCGCCGCGTTCATTAGGCTGCCGGGAAGAGCCGGGATCGGGGGCGCTGACTCAGCTGCCAGCCTGCTGTGGGAGGGCTCTCAGTAGACATTGGGGGCAGATCTGCACCTCCTGTCCCTGCTTATTCAAACTATATATAAAAATAATAATAATAATATGGGTGACATTACGAACCTTTGTAATCCCCGATGCTTATGCAATGAATGAATCAATGAGAGCTGGCATTTTATATAGCACCTTTCACACAGCGCTTTGAGAAGGTCAATTCAAAGCATTAATAGAATTCAAAAGAAACTAACAATGTGAAGAATGAACGGCAGATAATGAAAGGCAGCCCATCCCCCGCACGCATGAACATAAGAAAAGTGCAGAAATGACGTAAGACGAGGAGGGCGTTGGCTTCGCTCGCCTCACTAATGTCTGACCTGTCACAACTGTGGCTGCTCCTCGTTCAGCCTCCCACTCTGCTGATGTTAAATGCAAGCTTCATGCTTTAAACTACAAATACAGAAAGCTGACGGCTTTCAACGGGTCTTTGACAATAGGGAATGACTGTGTTAGGTCCCCGTGATTTGTTACAGCTAGAAGAGAGGACTTCTCTTACCACTGAGACATCGGCGAAATTTTCAGTGTCGACGTCAGACTCGGGAATTGTTTTCCAGTTCCGATCATCTCATTTTACTAATTAAACCTAAACATGTTTGTTTAGACCTTGAATACCATAACTGGTGTCAATCCGTTAGGTGATGATGGTGGGCACTGTCATCTAAACTGCTCAAAAAAATTAAAGGAACAATTTGAAAACACGTCAGATCTCAATGGAGAAAAGAATCCTGCTGGCTATCCCTACTGCTATGGACTGATATGGTGATGTGTCAAGAACAAAAGGATGCCACAGCGTTTGATGGAAATGAAAATAATCAACCTACAGAGGGCTGAAATCAAAGACACCCCAAAAATCAAAGTAAAAATGATGCGGCAGGCTAGTCCATTTTGCCAAAATTTCATTGCAGCAACTCCAAATTGTACTCAGTAGTTTGTATGGCCCCCCACGTGCTTGTATGCATGCCTAACAATGTCCTAATGAGACGACGGATGGTGTCCTGGGGGATCTCCTCCCAGATCTGGACCAGGGCATCACTGAGCTCCTGGACAGTCTGAGGCGTCAGATGGACTGAAACATAATGTCCCACCCAGTAGTGTTTTATTCGATTGAAGTCAGGGGAAGAGCATGGGGGTCAGTCAATGGTATCAATTCCTTCATCCTCTCGCCACATGAAGCCGGGCATTGTCGTGCACCAGAAGGAACCCAGGAGCCACTGCACCAGCATAGGGTCTGACAATGGGTCCGAGGATTTCATCCTGATACCTAATGTCAGTCAAGGCGCCATTGTCTAGCCTGTAGAGGTTTGTATGTCCCTTCATGGATATGCCTCCCCAGACCATCACTGCCCCACCACCAAACCGGTCATGCTGAACGATGTTACAGGCAGTATAACATTCTCCACGGCTTCTCCAGACCCTTTCATGTCTGTCACATGTCACCCTGAGGTGAACCTGCTCTCATCTGTGAAAAGCACAGGGTGCCAGTGGTGGACTTGCAAATTCTGGTATTCTATGGCAAATGCCAATCAAGCTCCACGGTGCTGGGTGGGCAGTGAGCACAGGGCCCACTAGAGGACATCAGGCCCTCGGGCCACCCTCATGAAGTCTGTTTCTGATTGTTTGGTCAGAGACATTCACACCAGTGGCCTGTCTGCTGGAGGTCATTTTGTAGGATCTGCCAGTGCTCATCCTGTTCCTCCTTGTCCAAAGGAGCAGATACCAGTGGGTCCTACTGATGGGTTAAGGACCTTCTACCTGTTAAGGCCCTGTCCAGCTCTTCTAGAGTAATTGCCTGTCTCCTGGAATCTCCCCCATGCCCTTGAGGCTGTGCTGGGAGACACAGCAAACCTTCTGGCAATGGCATGTATTGATGTGCCTGCCATCCTGGAGAAGATGGACTACCTGTGCCAGTTCTGCAGGGTCCTGGTATGGCCTCTTGCTACCAGTAGTGACATTGACCGTAGCCAAATGCAAAATGAGTGACAAAACAGATGAAGAGGGAAAAATGTCTGTAGCCTCCCTCCACCTGTTAAACCATTCATTCCTGTTTTGGGGGTCTTCTCATTGTTGCCCCTTTAGTGCACCTCTTGTTTAATTTCATTAACACCAAAGAGGCTGAAACTGATGAATAAGCCCCTCTGCTACTTAACTGACCAGATCAACAGCCCAGATGTTTCATTGACTTGATGCTATACTCTCAGTAAAAAGTGTTCCTTTAATTTTTTGAACAGTTTATTATAAATTAAGGGGGGACAGACACCAAGGGGGACCTCTCCATCCGGTCATCGGACTATGATGATAATGAGTGGCACCAAGGGGCACACGCTCCTTAAAGTCTGTGTTATATGGACAAAGGGGTGACATTTGTGCCATTGTAGGGGAGCACACCCCACACCCATGTCATCAAAGTTTAATAATACTGACCACCCACTATGGACAATAAGGGGGTGACATCCGTTAGCCCCACCAAGAGCTCCAAATGGGCTTTGACTGGCGTCGTCAATCACACTTATAGTATCTTGTTAATGGATGCTCTTGTTAAAGGACACTCCTTCAGTAGGTATAGTTGATAGGCTCCTGTTAATGTCAGATTTTCTGAGCGACTGTGATGGGTAACTGTGAACATGGACATCACCTCCATAAGGTATTCATACCCTTCACCTTTTTTACATTTTTTGTTACATTGCAGCCTTGTACTAAAATCATTTAAATTCATTTTTTTCTCTCATCAAGCAACACTCAAGATCCCAGAATAACAAAATTAAAAGAGGATTTTAGAAATTTCGGCATTGCTCTTTTGGAACTGATGGTCCCCATGGGAGGATCAACTGGAGGAGGCCCAAGTAGAAGGATCTTGTGCTAGACTGGTCTAAACAGGGCCGAAAGGTAAGGTGTATGCCCATCAAGATTGGTTGCAGGGGGCTGAGCAGGGCAATCCCTCTGTAGAGCTTTCAGCACACTTGGCATCTCTGGGGAGAGGATTAGAAGAGCCATCAAGAACATCACAGAGGACATTGAGATGTCTCTGGATCAGGAGAGGTGGACAATGGCGAGAAGCAAGTGACACCTGAGCACAAGCCATGTGGCCTAATCAACCATGGTTGGGTCACTTGGGTGAAGAGTCTGTTGTTGAAAGACCCGAAACACCCACCGACTCCAGGTACCATCACTAATGGTGTTCTCAGAAGTACAGCAGACCCCTGCGAAGACGCGGTTCAGAGTTTGCGGCCTTAGTCATTCGCGGATTTGTCCTTAGAACCTATCTAATAATTGTTAGTGGAAGCCGCAAATATCTACCGCAATTTTTATGGCTTTTTTCATGGCAATACTGTACTGCAGAGAGAACAGGAAGCAACTGTAGTGGAGAACGCAGCTAGGGATGGTGAAAGTAGCCAATAGAATTTGAAACTGCAACTCCCAGCAGTCCCTGCAGTGGCTCCGATTGGTCTTCTGCTGAGGCTGCTGAGGCTGCTGAGGCTGTTGGGGTCAAAGGATGTCAGCGTGGCTTTTAAGAAGGGGGCCGGTGACCAAAAGCAAAAACAAAGTTTTTGTAATTTGTGTTTCAAGTTTCTGTCTGTCTGCCTTCTGATGGGTTACCTGTACTTAATCGTTTTGTCCTGGATTGTTTTGTGCATCTAGATTGTCTGGCGTCTGCCGGTGTACACGAGGACTGTAAGTGGATTCATGGCCATCCTGCAAAGAAAGGAACGCTCCTGAACCCATCCACCCGTCTTCACCATTTCAGGAACTAGCAGTAGGACTATCTTTACATTCTCATTCTACAAGCGGATCTCTGGACTATCTATTTTCATCATTACATTTCATCCATTGCCGTTGTTCACAAGTGTTTTTCATGATTTACTGTGTGTGTTTTTGTTGTGCTTGTTGCTGCTCTCATTGTGTAATAGCAGACATTTCTGAAATTGTTGATTTTCTCTTTTCTAAGAGCGCTGATAAAATGTTTTGTGGACCTGAGCAGATCAACATTCCTGAGACCTTCATCTTTCTTTATGTTCAGATATTGTGTGATGGACACAGTTTGCTGGTCATGTTTTGGTTCATTTTGTATCTCATTATTGTTTGGCTGCTAATTAAGGAACAAGAAACAATGAAGGGGTCTGAGTCTTCAAGAGCAAATCAAATACAATTAATTAAAAAAAGTTAATCAGCAGCAAAAACAGGTCACTAATTAAGAAAAGGGCTCAAATGAAAACCTGCAGCCACTGGTGCTATCCAGGACCACAGTTGGGGACCCCTAATTTAGAGGAAACCAATCACCACCCATCACCTGTGTAATACCACTCCAGCATTGAAGTATGGCAGTGGCAGCATTAAGGACTGAGAGACTAGTCAGACTTGAAGGAAATCTGCACTGAAAAAACCTACAGAGATATCCTTAATGATAACCTGCTCAGAGCACGCCAGACCTCAGACTGGGTCGAAAGTACACCTTCCAACACTTCCAACAGGACAATGACCCTAAGGACAAAGCAAAGAAAGTACAGGATTGGCTGAGAGACAACTCCGGGTATGTCCTCAAGTGGCCCAGCCTGAGCCTGCACTTGAATCAGATCGAACATCTCTGTGGAGACCTGTCTACTGATGGTCTCCATCCAACCTGGCCAAGCATGAAAGGATCTGCAGAGAAGCATGACAAATAATCCCCAAATTCAGGTATTGCTTCAATTCCAAGAAGACTGTAGGCTGCAAAAGCTCTGAATACTTTCGTCGATGTGATATTTCAGTTTATAATTTTTAAGTAATTTGCTGAAATTCCTAAAATCCTGTTTTTGATTTGTCAGTCTGAGGTAGTCAGTGTTGCTTAATGAGGGAAAAAAAGTATTTAAATAATTTTAGCACAAGGCTGCAACACAACAAAATGTGTAAAAACAGAAGGGGCCTGAGGACCTTCTGAATCCACTGTATATTAAAATTCATTATACAATACAGGCTAATTTTCATTTGTTAAAAAAGAAATAAAAAAATATAATATTGAAGTTTTGAAATAGGATGGACCAATGAGCAACATAGGTGGGCATAGGCCTACACAGGTCTAATACTGGCACCAAGCCTGCTCTGCTTAAAGGAACCATTGACTTAAATTTCAAACTTTTTGTTTTGTTCTTAACACATAGACTACCAATACTTCAAATTTAAGACGTATGCACATGTGGCTCATGTATACTTTTTTTGGTTTGACTGCTCCTATTAATTTTGTAAGAAATGCAAATCCAGTATGACAGTGTCCAGATATCTACCCTAAATATGCTTTCCATGTGCAAAAAGTAATAAACAAAACTTGTCAGACAGAAGCCTCCTATTAGACAATCATCAACACCACCATTAAAACAACTGTAATGGGGAGAGGTCATTAAGCCCCCTAAGCTTGTTCATCCCTATTCACCTCGTCCATAATAACATCAAGTAGAGATCTGAAGGTTCCTAAAGTTCTGCTTCCATCACACTACTTGGTATTTATTCCATGTGATTGAGGCTCAATTACTTTAAGAAAAACTTTCTAACATTTGTGCCGTGAGAAGTCAAGCACAATGACACCTTTTATTGGCGAACTAGAAAGATTACAATACAGTAATCCCTCCTCCATCGCGGGGGTTGCGTTCCAGAGCCACCAGCGAAATAAGAAAATCCGCGAAGTAGAAACCATATGTTTATATGGTTATTTTTATATTGTCATGCTTGGGTCACAGATTTGCGCAGAAACACAGGAGGTTGTAGAGAGACAGGAACGTTATTCAAACACTGCAAACAAACATTTGTCTCTTTTTCAAAAGTTTAAACTGTGCTCCATGACAAGACAGAGATGACAGTTCTGTCTCACAATTAAAAGAATGCAAACATATCTTCCTCTTCAAAGGAGTGCGTGTAGGGAGCACAGAATGTCACATAGATAGAGAAAACAATCTCTAGCAAACAAATCAATAGGGCTGTTTGGCTTTTAAGTATGCGAAGCACCGCGGCACAAAGCTGTTGAAGGCGGCAGCTCACACCCCCTCTGTCAGGAGCAGGGAGAGAGAGATAGAGAGAGATAGAGAGAGAGACAGAGTTTGTTTTTTAGTCAAAAATCAATACGTGCCCTTCGAGCTTTTAAGTATGCGAAGCACCTTGCAGCATGTCGTTTCAGGAAGCAGCTGCACAAAAGATAGCAACGTGAAGATAATCTTTCAGCATTTTTAGACGAGCGTCCATATTGTCTAGGTGTGAGAACAGCCCCCCTGCTCAATCCCCATACGTCAGGATCAGAGAAAGTCAGCGCAAGAGAGAGAGAAGAGTAAGCAAAGAGTAAGCAATCTAGCTTCTCAGCCATCTGCCAATAGCGTCCCTTGTATGAAATCAACTGGGCAAACCAACTGAGGAAGCATGTACCAGAAATTAAAAGACCCATTGTCCGCAGACATTCGCGAACCAGCAAAAAATCCGCGATATATATTTAAATATGCTTACATATAAAATCCGCGATGGAGTGAAGCCGCGAAAGGCAAAGCACGATATAGCGAGGGATCACTGTATACAGGCTTTCAGGGCAACTCAGGCCCCTTCTTCGGTCAAGGTGAAATACAGAAACTGGAGTTTGCTCTGTTTATATGGGCACCGGGAAAGATACAACATTGGAAAACCTTTAAGTGAGACATCTTAGATGTAAATTAATAGAACTCTCCAGGTTAAGATTCATTAAGCAAGAGTGGAGAACAATGTATGATCAAGATCTTTGGATAAGATAACTGTCCAACAAGTCTTTTGAAGTTTCTGATGAGTTTTTCAATGCAACGTGGGTCTGTAGTCAGGTTGTCTGTGTCAGTCCGAGAGATGCAAACAATCCTCATATCTGGCCATAAGACTCATGTCTCTATTAACACCATATTGTAATTTGTTAAATTTTAGCATGAGTTTTGACTTCCCATTCTTTTCTCTCTTGCTGTATTTTGAATTTTCCCTGTGAATTTAAAGTCCCTCTCACAGTGTCCATGGCTGTTGAAGTGGGCTGCTACAGGAACATCTGTGTTGCCGTTCTTGATGTGGAACCTGTGTACATTCATTCTTTGGCAGAGTGTTTGTCCAGTTTCTCTCACATAGAGTGCAGTGTCGAGACGGTAGACCACATTAGATGATCTGCAGGAAAATGATCCCTTTATGCAATGTTCTAGTCGTCAGTGTGGTATAATTACACGGTCTGTATTATAAATGTGAGCACATGTTTTACATCTTTTCTTTAGGCAGGGAAACATTTGTGTGAAATCTGTCCTTGGCAAGTTTCCAAATGCGTCACAATGTTCTTTTTAAAAGAATTTATTTTAAATTAACAACTGTGACACCTGTGAATTTTTCAGCTTGTGATGGCAAGGAAGAAAAGTACAAAATGAAAAATTGTAGCTGCTACTTCTAGCTCTGCTGTATCTGTAAGTAGAAACCTAGAGAAATGGGAATGGAGCCAGGACTGGTAGGAAGTGGTGCTTTGACAATTTCAGAATTTTAAGGGGGACATTCGATTACTTATGTCAATGTCTATTCGCAGGACTCTCTCCGTAAAATAAATGAATGCAGTGCACCATTTCCTTGAGAAAACACGTTGCTATTGTGGTGTACTGGCTGGTGACAGTCACCCCAAATGTTTATTAGGTCCACCATCTTGCTTATTATTTTTTTTTCATTGGCATGCTAGAGTACTGTCATCCATTTTGATTTTCAAGGCAGGGATATGACCGAGGTAGCATACATATTGACAAAAAAATGAGTTGGGAAGAGTGAATTTCTGGACAATTAAAATTTGTTGTGTACCCCATCCCTGGGTGTTTGACTAAGTCCGGTGCAGCCTCACCATCAGAACCCTGCTATCGTAGTAATAGCTACACTTGAATAAAAAAAAAAAAAAAAAACATTTCGGGGTTCAGTAATCAACACTCATCCTTGTTTAACCCACTCACCACATACCCCACTCAGTGAACGCACTACATACACCACCACAATGGATTTGACATTAAGCAACTAAGATGTGATTGAAGTGTAGACTGTCCGCTTTAATTTAAGGGGTTTACCAAAACTATTGTATGAGCAGTTTAGGAATGACAGCCATTTTTACACATGGTCCCCCCATTTCCAGGTGCTCAAAAGTATTTGGACATTTCACTGACACGCTGTTCCATAGCCAGATGAGATCATGTCCCTCATTATTTCATTAACTATTAAATGCGTAGAAATTCTGGAGTTGATTCCAAGTGTTTCATTTGCATTTGGAAGCTGTCACTGTGAATTCTCAATATGAGGTCCAAAGAGCTGGCCATGTAGGTAACATCAGTCAGTAAGCTGAGAAGCCAAAACAAACCCCCCAGAGAGACAGCAGAAACACCAGGAGTGGTCAATTCAACCATTTGGTAGATTCTTAAAGAGAAGGAACACACTGGTGAACTCAGAAACACCAGAAGGTCTGGACAACCACAGAAAACAACTGTGCTGGATGATTGTAGAATTCTGTCCTTGGTGAAGAAGAACCCTGTGGCAACATTTAGCCAGACCAAGACCACTCTCCAAGTGGTACGCCTATCATTGACAGTCTATAATCAAGAGAAGACTTCATGAAAGTAAAGGCAGAGGGTTTACCACAAGGTGCAAACCACTAAAAAACCTTAAGCAGCAAAGGAAGGACAGATTAGATTTTGTCAGTAAACAAGCCTGCCCTGTTCTGGAACAATTTTCTTTGGACAAAGGAAACTAAAATGAATATGTAGTAGAATGTTGGAAAGATAATAGTTTGGAGAAGAGAAGAAATGGCCCATGAATACCATGAATATCATTTGTGAAACATGGTGGAGGCAGAGTTATAGCCTGTTCAGTCACTGGTGTTTATTGATGATATGACTACTGGCAGAAGTAGCAGGATGAATTCTGATGTGTACAGTGTGGCTATCCTAGCTGCTCAGATTCGGCCAAATGCTGCAAAACTGATAGGACGACTCTTCACAGTACAGATGGACAAAGAGCCAAAACATACCGTGACAGCAAACCAAGTGCTTTTCAAGTGGAAGATTCCACAATGGCCAAGTCAATGAACAGACCTCAACTCAACTGGACTCGCACTTCACTTACTGAAGACAAAACTGATGGCAGAAAGTCCAACGAACCAGCAGCGCCTGAAGAGACCTGCAGTAAAGGCCTGGCAAAGCATCAGTAGGGTGGGAACACAACGCTTGGAGAAACAAAGTATGGAAAATGATCATTATATTTATGATTATGGTAGTTTGTCCAAATAGTTTTGAGTCCCTGAAAATGGGGGACCCATGTATAAAAATGCCTGTCTTTTCTAAACGAGTTGTATTTTTGTTAAACCTGTTGAATTAAAGCTGAAAGTCTACACTTCAATCACATGATTGCTTTGTTTCAAATCCATTGTAGTGGTGCACAGAGCCAAAATTTTGAAAATTGTGTCACTGTCCAAATACATATGGACCTGACTGTATGATTGAATATTGGAATTGAGCAGCAGTGTGAACGTAGCCGGAGATGTCTCCATTCTTGAGTGATATTGTGGTATCTCGCAGTGCATTTAGCAAATTAGAATGTTTGTAATTGTATCTTACCTGAGAATTTGTACAACATGCTGAGCCTGTACTCTGTGAAGAGCACCAAACTGAATCAACTGCCATGATAAGGAAAGTGGTCGACAACTCGGAGAGTTTCACTGGTGATGGTTAAAGCAGGAGCTGAGCTACCTGGCCAGGGGCATCTTGGTGGATGATCTTATCTCATGGGGATAGATTGAGGATCATGTGAGACTTGAAAAAAGGTTCAAAGTAGACAGGAATTCTTTAAAAACATCAGCATCAGAAATGGTTCTGTATGGGGTGTTATATGAAATGAAGATTGATTGATTTATAAAATAGAGCTGTTCCTAAAACATCTTTCCAAATCGGTTTCTCCAAACAGTTTAACGGATGCTCTACTTGAGGTGAATTAGAAAGTTAACCCTCAGGAGTGTCCACATGGAGTTGAGCAGATCAGATTAGCTGGCATATTTTTGGATAACATTGGTTCTCCTTTTAACACTTTTCCACCAAAATAAAATTAAACATGATAAGATAGGGGCAGCACGGTGGTGCAGTGGGTAGCGCTGCTGTCTCGCAGTTAGGAGACCCGGGTTCACTTCCCGGGTCCTTCCTGCGTGGAGTTTGCATGTTCTCCCTGTGTCTGTGTGGGTTTCCTCCAGGTGCTCTGGTTTCCACCCACAGTCCAGACATGCAGGTTAGGTGTATTGGTAATCCCAGATTGTCCCTAGTGTGTGCTTGGTGTGTGTGGCACCCTGCCTGGGGTTTGTTTCGTGCCTTGCGCCCTGTGTTGGCTGGGATTGGCTCCAGCAGACCCCCTTGACCCTGTAGTTAGGATATAGCAGGTTGGATGATGGATGATAAGATAGATAATCCAAATTGACTGAATGCTGTTGTGTAGAACAAGTGACGTGATAAAAAAACTATTCTAAAATCAGAAGAAAGTTGATCAGGAATGAGAAGCGGCACGGAGGACAGTAGTATCACCTAAAATCTACACGGTGGGCAATAAAACCCAATACATCTGTGTGTCATGGCTGGAGATACTGAACGGTATTTTGTAAAACCGATGTCTGTGAACTGACAAGAAATGTTTTGTGAGCACCAGGAGATAGAAGTTGGAGAGAAATTGGTCAAAGCCAGGAGATCAAAAGGCACGCAGGCAAAAATCATAGCTGAAAAAAATATATATAAAAAAAACTATTTTAAGTGAGACAATCTTATTCAAAAATGCACTAAAATGTAAAAATATACATTTTTTTTTCTTGTACTAAGATTTTATTGGTTTTATGTGACTAAAAATAAAATCGTTGGGTGCCCATAAAAGAATTACTTTAATTCAATTAAAATGCATAGATACGCTAAAGTGAAATTTCTAACCAGCTTAACTATGGAAAGAAAATGACACATCATATAAAAGTAAATTAATGTATGTAGGATTATGGTAATAATTGGAAAAATGTTCAAATTGTAAGAGTTATTTTTTTTGAAAAATTTAAGGAATCTTTGCATTTTAATTGAATTAAATTAACTGTTTTATGGGCACCCCAAAATGTTATTTTTAGTCAAATATGACCAACAAAATCTTAGTACAGGTTGACATTCAAAAATCCGGCAACCTCCAGACCTGAGGAGTGCCGGATTTTCAAAATGCCTTATTTTGGATGGTTATATATGCTGTGTACATTTAACAGAAAATGACTACCTGTACAGACCTTTAAAGAAAGAAAATAAACACTAAATGAAAAGCAAATGAAATGTTAATGTTCACCAACTAAATAAAACAGTTCTACAAAATTTTAATTAGCCCTGGCTTCTGGAACAAAACATTACTGAAACCAATCCAATGTAATTTCAGTGGTAACCCACCCCTTCTTGTTGGCACAGTAATGGACAGGAGACTGTGTCATACTCTTGAAGGCTTTGGGTGTAAACTTTTCCCGATAACGAGCAACTTGCATCTATTGGTACCCGCAGCATTAGAGCAGCACATTACCGTGACGTGATCCTTCGAAACTTTAAACCCCGATGGCGATTCCGCATCATCAGTTGTTACAGTTCTTTTTGGCATATTGTACATCTCCAAAACAAGGCAGTCTCGTCAGCATTGTACAACTGTTCAGGACTTAAATGTTCATCACTAACTAACTTTGCAAATTCATCCACATATGCACTAGCCGCATCTTTGTCTGCTGAACGTTTTTTCCCCACACAACCGCACAAAACTGTAGGCCATGTCGCGACTTGAAACGATGCAGCCAACCTTCTGAATATGCACACTTGTGTTGCAATCCCAGCTCTTCATGAGCCATTTTGGCTTGTTCCTTTAATAAATCACCAGGAATTTCCACACCTTCACTTACATGAAGATTAAACCAGGTTATCACCCTAAGGCCGGGTTTATTCTTCACGCGACGCGACGCGTGCTGCAGCGGACGATCCTGCTACGCAAGCGTTTTACTGTTTATACTTGCGCGTGTATTTTACGTACATCTTGGAGGAATCCAGCAGGTGGCAGTGCGAGATATTATCACGGGGAGAACAGGTTCGGCTGCTCTGTGTTGTGAATTGCCTGGAACACCCATTCAATTCCGATGACACCTTACCGCAATATCTCTGAAAAGGATGTTTAACCTCATCAAGGACTTTGTTAAATGGTGCGACTTAAACCACCTACAACTGAACACCAGCAAAACCAAGGAACTGGTGGTGGATTTTAGGAGACCCAGGCCCCTCATGGACCCCGTGATCATCAGAGGTGACTGTGTGCAGAGGGTGCAGACCTATAAATACCTAGGAGTGCAGCTGGACGATAAATTAGACTGGACTGCCAATACTGATTCTCTGTGCAAGAAAGGACAGAGCCGCCTGTACTTCCTTAGAAGACTGGCATCCTTCAACATCTGCAGTAAGATGCTGCAGATGTTCTATCAGATGGTTGTGGCGAGTGCCCTCTTCTACGCAGTGGTGTGCTGGGGAGGCAGCATTAAGAAGAAGGATGCCTCACGCCTGGACAAACTGGTGAGGAAGGCAGGCTCTATTGTTGGCATGGAGCTGGACGGTTTGACATCCGTAGCAGAGCAACAAGCACTCAGCAGGCTCCTATCAATTATGGAGAATCCACTACATCCATTAAACAGTGTCATCTCCAGACAGAGGAGCAGTTTCAGCGACAGACTGCTGTCACTGTCCTGCTCCACTGACAGACTGAGAAGATCATTCCTCCCCCAAACTATGCGACTCTTCAATTCCACCAGAGGGGGTAAACGTTGAACATTATTCAAGTTATTGTCTGTTTTTTACCTGCATTTTTTATTACTCTTTAATTTAATATTTTTTGCTGCTGGAGTATGTGAATTTCCCCCTGGGATTAATAAAGTATCTATCTATCTATCTATCTATCTATCTATCTATCTATCTATCTATCTATCTATCTATCTATCTATCTATCTATCTATCTATCTATCTGTTATATAGTGCCTTTTCTATCTATCTATCTATCTATCTATCTATCTATCTATCTATCTATCTATCTATCTATCTATCTATCTATCTATCTATCTATCTATCTATCTATCTATCTATCTGTTATATAGTGCCTTTTCTATCTATCTATCTATCTATCTATCTATCTATCTATCTATCTATCTATCTATCTATCTATCTATCTATCTATCTATCTATCTATCTATCTATCTATCTATCTATCTATCCAGGGATGTGTCCATTCCAGCTAGCATTGGGCACGAGGCTGAAACAATCCCTGGACGGGCATCAGCTCCTCGCAAGGTGAAAACAAGCACGCGAATACACTGGAGTCATTTTAGCGGCACCAAAACCCCAAATCTGCATATCTTTGGAAGGAAACCAAAGCACAGTGTGGAAACCCAGTAGGAAATACCAGCAACGTGACTGCCTGCTACCGCTCCGCCACTGTGTCACCCCCATGTGTGTAATTATTAACAGTATTCATTATTTAAACGAAATGTACGATTTATCTGTAAAATGTAACATACATACTTTAATGCATTTCATCATGAAAGTGATATCAAGTATAAATCTAAAGATTCTAAATTTGCAGAGAGTTGGAATATCATACATTTAATGTGTTCTGTGTTCTATTGCTGCTTGCCGCTGCTGTCAGGTCCAAGAAGCTCATAGCGATTAAAAACTGGGATGACATTTACGGCGGTCTGCTTTAATGATAAAGTAAGCTACGAGGTTAAAGTGAACATTTCGAGATTAAAGCTGAAATTTCCACTTTAATCACAAAATACACGTTTTCACCATGTCCTTAATTTTTTTTCTCTGTGGCTCAAATACAGTGCTGTGCATTATGTTGCTGTTGTGAAGTTGCAAAAAAAAAGACGGCACAAAAGATGGTACATGAGACTTTTAAAATGTATCATGCTATTACGATCAGGAATATGCAACGCTTGAATATAAAAGCACCACGAATGCATCTGTATGTTGGCATTTTGCTTCACCACATCGAACCATTCAATCAAACATCGATGCGCGCACATTGAACCTACTAGGATCTGCATAGCGGCTTTCTGTCACATGTAGATAGTAGCAGAGACTCTGACTTCACGTTCCGACTTTTATCTTACTTCACCCCCCCAAGTTTTGCTGGTACTGCAGCTCGCGCATGCGTCGTGTTAATTCCTGAGGACCTGCTCAGAGGATGCGTCAAATGAATGCGTGGCAGCCATGATGCGGGCGCGTACGCGTTCTGAGCGTGAAGTATAAACGAACCCGAATGCCACACAGTCCTCGACGCATTACACTTGGGTGATTTGACCGAAGTGACATTAGAAAGAGTGAAATTGAATCTACGATCTTAAAGTGAAACGTAACATTCATTTACGTTCAGTTCTCTTCACAAAATGAAACCTTAAACGTGTGAAGTACAGGAGATGTGTGTTTGTCTACTGGAGAATCGAACCTTCAATCTTTCTTAGAAAAGCCCAACACTTTATCCACTGAGCCAATATTGCGTAATCAATGAAAAAGAGTATTTTGCCAAATTTCTACAGAAATGATGAAAAAAAAACAGTTTGTGAACATTGGTCTTGGACCTTCAACCATTTGATTGAACATCTAACACGCTAACCACTTGACCAATGCTGTTTAATTATCATATTGAAGCAATTTGACAAAACATCAATATCAATTAATCAAAATAATTTTTTTTAAATTAATTTGTCTACATTGGTCTTGAACCTTCAACCGTTTGATCAGAAGTCCAACACACTAACTACTTGACCAACACCACTAATTCATATATATATATATATATATATATATATATATATATATATATATATATATATGTGTGTGTGTGTGTGTGTGTGTTGGCTAAAATATCCATCCATCCATCCATCCATTTTCCAACCCGCTGAATCCGAACACAGGGTCACGGGGTCTGCTGGAGCCAATCCCAGCCAACACAGGGCACAAGGCAGGAAACAATCCCGGGCAGGGTGCCAACCCACCACAGGACACACACAAGCACACCCACACACCAAGCACACACTAGGGCCAATTTAGAATCGCCAATCCACCTAACCTGCATGTCTTTGGACTGTGGGAGGAAACCGGAGCGCCCGGAGGAAACCCACGCAGACACGGGGAGAACATGCAAACTCCACGCAGGGAGGACCCGGGAAGCGAACCCAGGTCCCCAGATCACCCAACTGCGAGGCAGCAGCGCTACCCACTGCGCCACCGTGCCGCCTGCTAAAATATATATATATATATATATAAAATATATATACTGTATATAGGTGTAATCACTAAAAGTATAATATAAGGAACTGAGAAGTTGAAATTTGATGTAATTAATATACACATCCCCAGGTCAAAACTGATGAAATATTGTATTATCACCGCAGATCAGCATGCATGTAAAGTTTGAAGGAAATTGGTTCAGTAAAACTGAGGAAAAAATTAATTGGAAAATTTGACCCAGACAAATAGAGAGGGCAAGTTGAATAAAATCGTGTTAAAAAAAAAAAAACATAAGCACATAAAGGTCAAAGTCAAGAAAGTGAGACTGTAAGTTTGATGCAAAAGGACGTTAGCAAAGCAGTTTTGAATCTGCAATTCAGATGGGGAAAGTGAACTTTCAGCCAACTTTATACTTGGTGTGTCGCTAACCCATGGGCCATGACCTCTGACGTGAGCCTCTTCTGGGTTGGCCTGTGAAGGTTTGGGCTTGAATTTTGGAGGTCTCACATGTTTGGAACTTCAGATCACAAACAAGTGAACCTTGTTGAACCAGATGCTACACAATTTCTGCCATGTAATCTGCCTGCCCTCATCTGGTTTTGGGCCCAACAACCTCAAAATATTTCCCAATGGATGTGAAAGTCATTCTGAAATCATCTTCACCAGTGGCATCCTATTGCCATTTTGATATGACTAACACTAACACTAATCAGTATGTTTGACTGGTCACTTATTAGTCAAAAAAAAGTAAAGTAAAATTAGGTAAAATTATACAAGGACCACAAGAAGAAGAAGAGGAGTCTTCAAGTGGTAAGCAAGAGACAAGTCCTAAGTCAAAGTAATGATCAGAGCCAAAAACAAATCAGAAATTAAACCCAAAATCCAAACCTCACATGTAAGTCAATGCAAAGGTCTTAACCGTACCTAAAAGAGCCTTTGCATAAACAACAGAAAGACAGGGAAGGCCAGTGGTGCTATCTTTAATTTAAAGGAATCCAAAATCTTAGATGCTGTGTGGTGCCCACCTCCATTTTAAACAACGTGTCACACACCCGATTCTTGCTGAGATATGCTCTGGATAAGTGGGTATGGAAGATAGACAAATGGAGCGCATTGCCGATGAGAAAACCACAAAATGGCCTCGAAATGACACCATGAAAATAAAGTGAAATATGTATAAAATCTACAAAAACGATGGATTACAAGGAAACCTTCATCAAACGTTGACACCACCCCAGCCTCACAAAGACTAGCGATAAGGTGCCTAGCAAACTCTTTTGGTTGTTTGTATGATTGGGAAATCCGCCTGTGCTGAATTCTTGGTATGTGGTGTGTCCAGCAGGCGGCACTAACTCCATGTGAAGGAGTTATTTTCGTAGTCATGATGTGATACTTAAAGGGAAACTATATAAATATAATATAAAAAGGAGATACTCCTCCTTTAGTGATACGGCTATAAGAAATCACATAGGAGAAATAACTTAGCTTTGTTTAATGTCGGCTTACGCTGCATAACAGACGAAAGAAACCAATGGCAAGAACCCAGTCTGGGAGTGGGGGCCCATGGTGTAGAGCCTGTCGACATCGTCGGTGCAGTGAGAAGGAATTTTCAGGAAAAGGTGGTGGTATCTCCCATCCCTGTGTTGGCTACAAAGGTGTGCTTGGTAGTGTTCCAAGGCTTTATACGGTTTTCTCCACGTGTAGGGCCCCCACATGTAATTCCAAACAAGGCAACAATACTTAAATGAGGATACAATTCCATGCTGACGTGACAAATAAAAAATTAGTACACAGCAGCTCATAGTCTGACTGCACACTTTCCAGTTGTTCCAGTCTGTCTTATATCATACTGCTGGCCTAGCAGTTCAATGTGGTGAACCCCTGTGCTTAATCTGACTCTGTGTCAGCTCTGAAAATAAAGTTTTGTTTTTTTTTTAATTATTTGAGAGCAATATAATTAAAAAAACACAACTTTAAAAATAAAAATAAATGAACAAACAATGAAGATTCACTAATGTGTTTATATTGCGGTCTTGTATGTATGTTATCATCCAGTTGACGCTCAGAACGAGCCAACTCAATTTAATTTTAAAAGCAACAGGGGCGCAGTGGAGCTCAAACATAGAGAATGGTGGAAGTCACCTCCAGTTCGCCCCCTGGTGGTCATTCCGTGTGTCAACTGGATGATAACATGCATACAAGACCGCAAGATCACCCCCCACCCTACCCAAAAGGGGGTAGATTAGGGCTGATTTCACCCTACAGTATTTTAATTCGACCAATGAGAAACATGTGTACCAAGTGTCATGAAAACCGCTCCAGCCATTTGGAAGTGATGCTGGAACATACATACATACATACATATAAACACACACATTGACTTAATGAAACAGAACAAACTTTAAAAATCAATAGCCGATCGCACTGTATCTGATCGTGTTCAGCTCTGACGGGAAAGCGTTCCCTGCATGGGGAGAAAAGCACGAGGCAGTGATATTGCTGGCAATCAGCAGCTACCCTCTAAAACACAAGTACAGTGGTGTGAAAAACTATTTGCCCCCTTCCTGATTTCTTATTCTTTTGCATGTTTGTCACACAAAATGTTTCTGATCATCAAACACATTTAACCATTAGTCAAATATAACACAAGTAAACACAAAATGCAGTTTTTAAATGATGGTGTTTATTATTTAGGGAGAAAAAAAATCCAAACCTACATGGCTCTGTGTGAAAAAGTAATTGCCCCCTTGTTAAAAAATAACCTAACTGTGGTGTATCACACCTGAGTTCAATTTCCGTAGCCACCCCCAGGCCTGATTACTGCCACACCTGTTTCAATCATAAATCACTTAAATAGGAGCTGCCTGACACAGAGAAGTAGACCAAAAGCACCTCAAAAGCTAGACATCATGCCAAGATCCAAAGAAATTCAGGAACAAATGAGAACAGAAGTAATTGAGATCTATCAGTCTGGTAAAGGTTATAAAGCCATTTCTAAAGCTTTGGGACTCCAGCGAACCACAGTGAGAGCCATTATCCACAAATGGCAAAAACATGGAACAGTGGTGAACCTTCCCAGGAGTGGCCGGCCGACCAAAATTACCCCAAGAGCGCAGAGACGACTCATCTGAGAGGTCACAAACGACCCCAGGACAACGTCTAAAGAACTGCAGGCCTCACTTGCCTCAATTAAGGTCAGTGTTCACGACTCCACCATAAGAAAGAGACTGGGCAAAAACGGCCTGCATGGCAGATTTCCAAGACGCAAACCACTGTTAAGCAAAAAGAACATTAGGGCTCGTCTCAATTTTCCTAAGAAACATCTCAATCATTGCCAAGACTTTTGGGAAAATACCTTGTGGACTGATGAGTCAAAAGTTGAACTTTTTGGAAGGCAAATGTCCCGTTACATCTGGCGTAAAAGGAACACAGCATTTCAGAAAAAGAACATCATACCAACAGTAAAATATGGTGGTGGTAGTGTGATGGTCTGGGGTTGTTTTGCTGCTTCAGGACCTGGAAGGCTTGCTGTGATAGATGGAACCATGAATTCTACTGTCTACCAAAAAATCCTGAAGGAGAATGTCCGGCCATCTGTTCGTCAACTCAAGCTGAAGCGATCTTGGGTGCTGCAACAGGACAATGACCCAAAACACACCAGCAAATCCACCTCTGAATGGCTGAAGAAAAACAAAATGAAGACTTTGGAGTGGCCTAGTCAAAGTCCTGACCTGAATCCAATTGAGATGCTATGGCATGATCTTAAAAAGGCGGTTCATGCTAGAAAACCCTCAAATAAAGCTGAATTACAACAATTTTGCAAAGATGAGTGGGCCAAAATTCCTCCAGAGCGCTGTAAAAGACTCATTGCAAGTTATCGCAAACGCTTGATTGCAGTTATTGCTGCTAAGGGTGGCCCAACCAGTTATTAGGTTCAGGGGGCAATTACTTTTTCACACAGGTAGGTAGGTTTGGATTTTTTTTTCTCCCTAAATAATAAAAACCACCATTTACAAACTGCATTTTGTGTTTACTTGTGTTATATTTGACTAATGGTTAAATGTGTTTGATGATCAGAAACATTTTGTGTGACAAACATGCAAAAGAATAAGAAATCAGGAAGGGGGCAAATAGTTTTTCACACCACTGTAGCTCTGATCTCTCTCTCAAAAATGTCAAACGTTACTCCTTAACAATCTGTAGATGATAATGTCTGCTGAACAAACAGGTATCTCTAGCTAAGCGGAGGCAAGGTGCACTCCAACACGTGGCGAGATGTAGACTAACTCAAACAGAGCTGGCGAGTGAATGAGGAAGGCCCCACCCCCCTGCTCTTGGCCCACAGCCACTCTGTTGGATTTGCATAAATACATCGGCACCACAAGAGAACTCTGGTACTTAGCGCGATGAGAGAAGTCACAAAATCAACAAGAAAGTTCAAGCAAATTATAGACAAAAACCAGATCTAAATCCGTTAAGTAATTGTCTTGTGAAAAGCGGACAGACATAAAGCAGACAGACAGACAGAACGTGCTTAGATCACAAACTTTTTAAAACCATTTCTTAACGAGCACCTATGGGCCAAGGGTAACCTACATTCCAAAGTCCCAAGTCCTCATGGTTCGGGAGATTTCGTGATGATTGACTCAGTGGTATTTGGCTTATATATATATATATATATATATATATATATACTGTATATATATATATATATATATATATATATATATATATATATATATATATATATATATATATATATAAATAAATAAAATTCTTTTCGCATTTGAAATGGAAATTACGTATGACCACGTGATATGGAAATCACCTATGACCACAGAACATATTATAATACAGGAACTAATCATTTCGTTTGTGGACGCCATTTTTATATCGTCTTTACGAATTGTTATTATTTGTGTGCACCCCACGTCGTCCTCTCCCACCCCTCCTGCCTGGACTACAGCACTGAGCCGTCCGCCACCAAGCTCGTTCTGACAGAGAAGTTTTATTTATTCGTCCACGTGACTGTCGCTGAAACTGCCACATTGTAACTTTTTTTTAGTTGGCACTACTTGATAGTAAAAGAGATGAGGAAAACAGCATTGCGTCTTTCTACTTTTTAACTCCGCCGAGCTGTAAACAATGTGAAGACGAGACCGCGTTCAGCGGCGAGGCGTCGTGAGAACAAAGTGGACGCTGGGAGGCGCGGAATGTCGGGCTGCTCCGCCGAGTCGAGAGCTTCGCAGTTTCGGGCAGCGTCCTCTCTTCTCGCACTGTTTGTGACACTTCAAGTCCCCCGTTGGCTCCTGGGAGAGTGGAAATCTTTGTGAATGAGTGTAATCGGCACCATCGAAGCAGGACTCTGTTTGTAAATTGCCCTGCACAACTATTTACTGTCCCTTAAGGTGAGTTCGAGTCACTAAAACCCCACAACAGTCAAGGTTGCTTTTGTGATTAATTGTTTTAAAAAGTAAATCACAGGCATGTAGTGCAAGGTTGTCAGGCAAAAATGTGGACGATCACATAGAAAATGTAATTTCTATACCACAGCGGTCATGTAGCGCCTTTCACAAGGGATCTGCTACTTACCTGTTGTGTTACAGAGCCTTTAAAATGTAGTTTACCTGAAACCACTCCAGTAGTGCTCAATGTCTCTTTACTTCTTAAATGTTATTGTTTTACTGTTTAATAACTTATAGACTACATTTTATTTTTTCCCTTGCACTCAGTGAGCGAAGCCACTGGGTAATCAACTAGTATATATATATATATATATATATATATATATATATATATATATATATATATATATATATATATATATTCTAACTGTGTAAGCCGGATCCTAGAAAGTATTGAAATCGTTAGAACTACTCTGGGCATCTCTCTCCTAGGATTTGTGTTGCCGACATGCTTGCATCGTTTGTGCATTAGCAGCTAAGTGACTGTCTTTCTTTGGAGGTTTCCTTTTGTCAGTGTTCTGGCCTTGCTTGCATATCCTCGGAGCTGGAGCCCTTACCTCTCATTTCTGGGCCGGACAGACACACACACTTCCACGTGTAGACTTTTATATATACAGTATAAAATATATATATGGCTGTTCGAGTCACAAAGACAGAATGAGTCCTAAAAAAATAGTTGGGATGCCAACTCGGCCAAGTCTAAAAAATAGATCTTCTGATCAGTTGTCTCTTGTTGTCCCTAGTACCAAGTGTAAAACTAAGGGGGACAGGGCTTTTGCAGCTGCTGCTCCTCACCTGTGGAACTCTTTACCTCATCACATAAAGGAGTCGTCTACAATTGAACTGTTTAAAACAACATTAAAGACTCATTTCTATTCACTTGCATTCCATGACCTTCAGTAATACTGATGGTTTCCTCATTGTGATTATGTAACATTACTTCTATTTATTATTTATTTTATTTATGTTCATTTATTTTATTTCTATTTATGTTATTCATGTTAATTGTATGTTTTTCTTTAATTCTATAATTGTAAAGCACTTTGGCCACAGCATTCCGATGTTGTTTTAAATGTGCTATATCAGTAAAGTTGATATTGACAGTTGACAAGTCTACTGTATTTAATTTGAAAAGCAACAGGGCCGCGGTGGTGCTCAAACATAAAGAATGCTGGCAGTCACCTCCAATTCGCCCTCTGGTGGTCGTTCCGAGTGTCAAGTGGATGATAACATGCATACAAGACTGCAAGATCAACCCCCACCTTACCCAGAAGGGGGTGGGTTAGGGTTGATTTCACCCTACAGTATTTTAATTCGACCAATGAGAAATGTGTACCAAGTTTTATGAAAATCGATCCAGAAGTGATGCTGGAACATATAGTGACTTTTATATATAGAGATATCTGCACAGTGAGATATTACACTTATGCTTACATGTGATAATGGCAGTACAAGCGTCTTGAGGTCACTGAGTAGAGCCTGGCCAAACCCCATAGGCAGTCCCCTTGTGGTAACCAAGAGAATAGCACGTGTGTAAATATGCATACCAGTTCATGCAGATCTCTCCTGGCAATTTTCAGGATATGTGGACCACTGCCCCCCGTTGATCTGGGGTGCCAGACTGGTCCACATGGTTACTACAAGATGTTTCCTTTCTGGTTCCACTGAATTGCTGAGCTGGGTGCACTGGCTGGATGGGTTTCCTTGATGGTTTTTCTTTATAGCTAAACAGTTGAAGTGTGACTGGAAGCCATTTGCTTTGCAGCTTTCCCCAGTAGTTGAGTGGCCTATGAAGCCAATGACCAGTGTTGACTTGTCTCAATTCAGATGTATAGTGGCAAAGTAAAATTTGCGAACTCTTTAGAACTAACAGCATTTAATGTTTTCATGTGTCTTAAAATATGGTCTGATCTTCATCTAAGTTACAATAACGAGCAAACAAAACTAACAATGTACAAATTATGTCATTGTTCTTGTACATATTGAATACAACACTCAAACATTAACAGGTGGAAAACATCTGAGAACCCCTGACTTCACTGAAGCTGATTAGAGTGTGGAGTTAGCAAACCTGGAGTCCAACCAATGAAATGAGATTGGAGGTGTGGTTTAGAGCTACTCTGACCAATAAAAAAACACTAAAGTATTTAGAGATTGCTCTTCACATGAAACATCTGATGATCTGAAGCAAGCATCAAGAACTGTTATTTTGCCTACAGGTGGAAAAGGGTTACCAAGTCAAAGAGTTTAGATATTCATCAGTCCACAGTTAGACAAATTAGACTGTGGCTACTCTCCATAGAAGTGGATGCCATCCAAGGTGACTTGAAAGGCACAATTCAGAATGCTCATCGAGGTAAGAAAGACCACCAGAGTGACAGCTAAATGCTTGAAGGAATCGTTGGAAATTGTGAACATCTCGTTTCATGAGTCTATCATATGCAATACAATGAACAGGCCTGGTGACCATGGCAGGACAGCAAGGACGAAACCACTGCGGTCTAAAAAATAAAATATATCACTACATATCTGAAGTTTGTGAAGGACCACCTTGATGCTCCACAATACTAATGGGAAATGTTTGGTGGACTGGTGAGACTAAGGTTGATGATTTGACGCTGCTTTGTTGACCTGGGGCCTGGTACCATTTTCCAAGTTTATCACATATAATGTCAGGGTGGCCATCCACCAGCTGAAGCTCAGTAGAAGTCGGGTGAAGCAGCAGGACAAATGACCTTAAACATTGAAGTGAATCTCTCACAGAATGGCGTTAGAAATAGAAGACCTGCCTTTTGGGGTGGCCCAGTCAGAGGCCAGGCCATAACTCAATGGCTACACAAGGCTAAACTGAAATAGTTCTGTAACAAGGAAAGGCCCAAAATTGAGTTTACTGGTGTGTAGGCAATTGTCTGCTTAAAAGAAAACAAGTAAATATGGACGTGTGAACGAGTCTTTAGGGAACGATATTCCTTATTTTCCACCCCAAAAAAAAAAACCTTTAGAAATCCAACAGAAATAATACTCACCATTGTCAAATGACCTGTGAAACTAATTTTAGGGTAACTTCTGCAAAACAGTATGCAAATCGATACACCAGCCATATATACAAGTTAAGTCCAAAATGTCGGCGCCCACGAAAACCAAAATGGCATCTCTAAAAGACCTCAAACATTTTCAAAATTTTAACAATCACCTCTACTGCAAAATAATTTAAATGTGAATACTTTGTATTCCAAAGCTTCCAGAAATGTCACAAAGAACATACAAAAATCTTAAAGGAATCCCTAAAATCTTCAAGAAAAGCCAGAATCATAACGCTACTCCTTACCAGATGTCCACCTTTTCAGAGACAGGCTCATTACGGATCACTTCAGGTGCCATCCATGCCACCGTGCCAGCAAATGACATCTTGGTGCTTTTATCGCTTAGCTCTTTGGAAGTTCCAAAGTCTGAGATCTTGACAAGGTCATCGTAGGTGATCAGCATGCTGACAGGATAAGGGTTAAAACAAAAAGTGTGAAAAAGAGACAGAGAGAAGAGGAGAGAGTTTAGGACGGCACCATTGGAGGAGAAAAGGCAGAGGATCAGGGGATGAAGCAGAGTCATTTATTGGGCCAAAGGTTTGTTACCAAACATTTTGTCTTAGCCAAAACTCTAACATAATAGTATAGAGAGAAGATGAGCAAGAGTCAAAAGTCAGAAAAATGAAGCTTTAGAATTCACACAGATAAGGTCTTTGATCAGAATTTGCAATCTTGGATGACCGGAAAATGCTTCTATTCCAGCACACTGACGGCTTTCTGAGAGACCACCAGGAGATGGACGTCAAACAGAAAAGGGTCAAAACTGGGAAATTAGTAACACAAGCGCCAAAGCCAAAATAAAAGACAAACATCATGTCAAAAATATGAGAGCAAAAAGTAAAAAACCAAAGGCATGTTCAGAATTGGGAGTTCCCTGAAAAGATTGATTTGAAAAAGGTGGTCTGAATCCACAACTCCGATCAGGAAATGAAATCCTGGATGATCTTTCAACCTATTACATCTTTACCTGCAGGTCATGACCTCTGAGGACACGCCCCTAACAATGGGTGAGGCTGCCCTAACGATGGAGGCTCAAAATGGCGACAAACGTGAAAGCATAAAATGGTCCAAAATATTTAATAACTATTAAAGTGAACAGAACATCAGAACAGAAATGAAATACAGAGACCCCAAAGCCCCCTAAACTGAGTGTAATTTCCCAGAAATTGATGGAGAAAAACATCCTGCACTGTTCCTGTTCCAGAAAAGGCAGGCGCCTCTTCACCTAATGACTATAGACCAGCGGCACTTACATCCTCATATCAAGAAGGCCTTTGAGAGAGTGGTCCAGGGACTATAGGAGTCCTCTTGTGGTAGATCACCTGGACCCACTGCAGTTTGCCTATTGGACAAAGGTTGGAGTGTTTGATGCAATCAATTATCTCCTCCACAAGGCTTATTCACACCTGGACAAAGATGACAGAGGTGTGGAGGTGGATGAGCCAATGGTGTCCTGGATAATGGACAATCTGTCAGGTAGACCACCGTTTGTAAAAGTTAATTTGAGCAACACTGGAGCAGCACAAGGAACAGGACTGCCTGCTTTTCTCTTCACTCTGCACATCTCTGACTAAAAATATAACATCAGGTCATGACACTTCCAGAAAATCTCAGATGATTCTGCACTGATGGTGTGTATTGATAAGGGGGATGAGACAGAGGAGTGGAGTCAGGGGGAGAACTTTGTTTCTTGGTGCAAAGAGAATTGTCTGCATCTGAAAATCAGTAAAACCAAGAAACAGCTTAATGACTTTCATGTACCAAAAAACCTCTATGTGTGGTCCCTATTCAAGGAGTGGATGTAGAGGTGGTCCACTCGTACACTTACTTGGGGGTCTACATTAATGACAGGTTGGACTGGTCTCAGGACACAGAGAATTACAGAAGAAAGGGCAGAGCAGACTCTTCATCCTTAGGACACTGTGTTCCTTTAATGTGGGAGGTGACCTCCATCACATCTTCCACAACTCTGTGATGGCCAGTGGGGTGTGCTGGGCTGGTTACATCACTTCAAGAGAGGACCACCGAATCAACAAACTAATTAAAAGGGTAGGATCAGTTACAGGATGCATTCCTGACCCCCTAGAGGTAGTAGAGGAGAACAGAATTAAAATAAAACTGAGTGTCATGATGAACAATTCTGCACATCGTTTCTCTGACACACCAACACTGAGGACTTTCAGACAAAGAATTATTTAGCAGAAGTGTGTCAAGAAACGTGATGGGTGGGCTTATTTATGCCAACAACAATTTGTCTTTATAGTGCCTTACTGGGACTGAGTCTGCTGAGTCAGAAGTTTTCTTTTCTTTCCTTTTAAATGTTTTTCCTTTTAAGTCATTCTGGTGTGTGTTTAGACCATAGTGTGTGTGTGTGTGTGTGTGTATATTTATTTATCTGACTGGTTATGCATGTATTTATTTAAAGAGCTTAATTAAAGTTTTATCTATCTATCTATGAGGGACGTTCAAAAAGTTTCCGCACTTTTTTTTTATTTGTATTTATTAACAATTCACGTCCCTTTTCTTCATGGTTACCTTCGTTTGCGAAGCAATTTTCCCAGCGTCCTACCAACTTTTTAATGCCCAATTACTACTCCTCCCGCCTTCACCGTTTGCAACGAAAATTTAAAAGTGCGGAAACTTTTTGAATGTCACTCATATCTATCTATCTATCTATCTATCTATCTATCTATCTATCTATCTATCTATCTATCTATCTATCTATCTATCTATCTATCTATCTATCTATCTATCTATCTATCTATCTGTTTCCAGAAAGGTTTGCAAATGCATTAAACATCAAAAACTGAAATCTCTCATTCCTAGAAGTATTCAGCCCCTTTGCGGTGTCACTCCAAATTGTGCTCAGGTGTATCCTTGGTTGCTTTAATGTTCCCTGAGATGTGTCTAGAACTTGACTGGAGTCCAGTTGTGACAAACTAAATTGACTGGATCATCATTTAGAAAAGCCCACATGTACCTGTGTATAACGTCCACAATTCATAGCTTGGTTTTTATCCTGACATGCAGTGTGAAGTCCAAAGAACTCTCTGTAGACCACAAACTGAGGGGGAGGATCAGCACAAGGGGATAAAAGCATTTCTAAAGCTTTCAGTGTTCCCAGGTACACAGCGACCTCAATAATTGTGAAATGCAAGAAGTTTCTAACCACCAGGTCCGGGTCCTATAGTTGGCCATTTGGCCAAACTAAGCAACTGGGCAAGAAAGGCCTTGGTCAAGGAGGTGGCCAAGAATCCAAAGGTCACAATAACAGACCTTCAGAAGTCCCTCTGCTGAGATGGTCGAATCTCACAGAAGGATGACAATGTCTGCAGCACACCATCATTCAGGTGGTAATGGCTAGACAGGAGCCACTCGAGTTAAAGGCATATGATGTTTTAAAGAACTCCGAGAGCTTGAGGAGAAAGATTCTCTGGACTGATCAGACAAAAATGTAACTGTCTGGGTAAGACTGTAGGGAATATTTCTGTCAAAGACCAGGCACTGCGTATCAGTTGTCTAATGTTATCCATAATATGAAGCATGGTGATGGCAACATCATAATATGGGGGTGGTTGTCAGCAGTAGAGACAGCGAGACTGGACAGAGCTGACAGTAGGATAAATACAGTTAAATGAAGTCCTTGAAGAAAATCAGCTGCAGAGTGCACGCCACCTCAAACCGGGGAGATGGTTCACCTTTCAGCACAGCAATGACTTGAAGCATGTAGCCAAGACAACAATGGAGTGGCTTCAGGCCTTGAGTGGCTCAGCCAAAGCCTAAGCTTAAACCCAACAGAACAACTGTGGACAGACCTGAAAGATGGCAGCCTGCAGACCATTCCCATCCAATCGAATGAAGCTTGAGAGAATGGGATAAACCGAGCAACTCCAGGATTGCAAAGCTTGTAGAGACTTACCAAGAAGATCCAAAGATGGAATTGTTAGCAAGGGGGCTTTGATATATTACCAAATTAAGGGTCTGAATACTTAATATGAATGCGAGATTTCAGATTTTGATATCTCACAAATTGGCAAAACTTTCACTTTGTTATTTTGGGTTATTGAGTGTAGATTCATGGGCCAAAATGGCAAATGTTTCCAATTAAAAGTAAATCTACAACATACTAAAGTGTGTAAAAAGTATGAATAATTTCTGAATCCTCTATCTGTATAGAACAAGATCACATATGCACATACTGTCCTCAATAATTTCCCTGAAAGTAACCTACTTGGGTGATTTGAGGTCCCGGTGGATTATCTTGTGCAGATGCAGATAGTTCATGCCCCCAGCGATGCCCATTGACCAGTCCACCAGAAGCGAGGGGGTGATTTTTCGGCCAGCACGCAGGACCTCATAGAGCTGCCCCTGGGCACAGTACTCCATGATGATGCAGTAGCAGGGAGCCTGAGTGCACACACCCCTGAGGAGAGACACCATAAGGTTAGTGGTCTGCACTGCTCTGGAGTTAATGAGAGACACGGAACTGACGCCAGTCTTTGCTCACAACACGTGATGGCACACTGGCCCAAAAATGTGATTATGGCATTAGGTTTTATTAAACTAAAACTGGATGACAGTATAGGGAGTTCAATACAGAATACAAGTACTTACTTGAACCACAGACTAGACGAAATGGAATTAGGCTAAAGTCATTAGGGCATTCAGAACTTAATTTCTTATAACATGATTATAGCCAAAATGAGATTTTGTCCAGGAGAATAAATCTAAAAAAAGAAGGCGGCTTTTCTATATTTTTTTTTCAGAGCACACCATTAGAACCCATTCGCAAGTTCTCATTTATCACCCAAAGAAAGAAATATTTATTACTGTCCGCTTTTGTTATATAAAAGATCAAGGAGATTCCAAACACCATGCTCCTCCACAGCAGGTGGTCTCCATGAGTACTCACTTAAACGTGATGATGTTAGGGTGCTTCAGCTTGCGCAGGTGCTTGATGTCCGTCTCCTTCAGGTCTCTGACCTTCTTCACTGCCACCTCCTCACCGTGGAACTTTCCGAGGAAGACTGCTCCCTGGGCACCACTGCCCACCCACTGCAAGTCTGAGATTTCTTCAAATGGCACCTCCCACCGTTCTGCAAAAGACAAGGGAATGAGAACTCATTGGGAACGCGCCCTGCCGGGGGCTGCAGAGGCCCTCATCTGTGTGGATTGTGACTGGAATGTTCTCTGGTCTCTAAGAGGTCAGGGTGCCCAGGTGGATTTTAGATGTTTGAGCTCAGTGTGGCTCTGTTTTTATTTCAACTTACCTAATCCTATGCAGAGGTGTTTCTGCATTAAGGGTCTGTTGGGCAAAGCCACATCAGATGTGGAGCAACATACAGTAAGTCCTAAGCTACCCTCTGTAATTTAACTTATTATTAAAATGTTTACAACAACTCAGTTTTGTCTTCTCATGCACTTTTTCCACAGTTTTCAATCATTTGCTCATTATTTATCTAAAAAAATCTTACTTCTTGTAGCCTATGAAAATACCCTCATGTAGGATGCTGGATGCTGCCACCTTGTTTCTGGCTGAGGAACCTGACCAATTGGCCCTGCAGTGTCCTCTGTACCGTCAGGTGTGGATGTGCAACATGAACTGTCCTGTTTAGTGACAGGACGGGGCTTAAGGTCATCACATGTATTTAAACATGTCAAGGTGCACCACAAACCAGCAAAGGGGTAACGAAAAGTTGTCTTTCTCTTCCTACAGCAGATGGCGCCACTCAGCAGCACTATTCCAAAACTTGGATTCATGTCAAAACAAACTTTAGCAACACTTAGAGGAAAGGAAATCAAGTTAGCACAAGGACTTTTTGCAACAAACGTTTTGGGTGCGACCATGAAGCATTTTTGCTTTGACATGTTATTGTGATCTGCCATCCTGATTGCCCTCTGTTCTAAGATTTGGAATTTGCTTGCTCCTTTTGCTTATTCTTTTTTCTGGTCTTTTTCCCAAAATTATTGGTCTTTTCCAAGTGGTTCATAACATTGCTATTTTGTGGTGTATTCACAGGGACTGCCATCTAGCTTGTGGCCGCTGTTGTAGAAACATCATCTAAAGAAGATGTTGTGAGGAGCCAGGAGACCAGTAGATGTCACGTCAGACAGACAGGCGAAGGGTCAGAAATGAAATGGTCGTAAATAGCCAGCAATGAAAACACGAGGGCAAGTTGAAAGGTGAAAGTGGAAACCTAGCACTAGGTAAGTAAACTGTTCTAGTACTAAGGAATGAGGCTGCATCGTGGAGCCACCATATTTATAATGGAATTTCCACATATAACAACAATAATAATAATTTTTTGCATTTATATAGCGCTTTTCTCACTACTCAAAGCACTCAGCAATTGCAGGTTAAGGGCCTTCCTCAAGGGCCCAACAGAGCAGAGTCCCTATTGGCATTTTTACGGGATTTGAACCGGCAACCTTCCGATTGCCAGTGCAGATCCCTAGCCTCAGAGCCACCACTCTGCCTATATGTCATTGAACCACTGCTCATAGTCACGTGACAAGCCTCGGAGGTCTGAAACTTGAAAGTCCACCTTATGAGAAAGATTTAGGAGTTGTAGTGGACTCAACATTATCAGCTGCCAGACAGTGTTCAGAAGACGGCTAACAGACTGTCAGGTTATAAAGCGCCTTGATGTGTGGAGTACAAGTCACAGGAGGTTCTGCTCAAGCTTTATAACTCACTGGTGAGGCCTCATCTGGAGTACTGGGTGCAGTTTTAGTCTGCAGGCTGCCAAAAAAAACATAGCAGCTACGAAGTTTTATATGTCTGTCACATGGTCTCCAGTCATAAACCTCCATGTGCTCCTCTCATACCAATGCCAATGTCTTTTGAGAAGGTTGGCTTATACAATGTTGGTCAACTCCCCAAACATAACAATGGGTGCCAGTATATACTTGTGTTAGTAGGCTATGCTACTCATTTTCACTTTGGCACTGGCATTTCAGGTGAGAATTGACTTTCATTTTCAATGAATTTCTTTCCTCTGACAGTGTTTCACTTCTCAGTCGTGTGCTTTTCTTTTTCTCATTCCCAATGTTCAGGTCACTGGCAGTACAGGATGGGCTACAAAAATGAAGAAAATGAGCTCCGAGATCAGGTAAGGAAGCACAATGCTCGAGCACTGAATAGCAGGCAGGGCCTGGAACTGATGCCTGATTAGTGTTGTCTAGCAACACAACCAGGTGGGTGGAGCCAGAAGCTCATAACATGTGAAAGGAGTTGCCAAGGGTGAAGTCTACAGCCTCATCAGACACAACATCACAAAGCACGGTCACATTTAGGCATTTAGTTTTCAATTCTTTAAATTTCTAGTTGGCTTCAAATAAATTTGGGGACTTTGGTTTAGGGGTCTCAGAAGTCAAGGAATCTTGTATTCAGATTTGCTTTTGTACCTGGCCCTGCACGGCCATGACCACATATGTCTGTAGCTGCATTTATCCAAAAATTACCAAAGCTCTGCAGCTTTTAGTTTGCCTCATAGGATGATACAAGCACCTGTGTGACGCGTGATCAAATAATTCCGCAGACAAAATAGCCGAAATTGTATCCTAATACTGCTAGTGAGTGAGGAGCCGTGCAGACATGGGTGCAAATGATATTGAATAATAAAGCAGAGCCGTTACTTCAATTTTACTTTCATTTGTGTGCTAATTAGTGAGAAAAGGTTTAACTGCAGGCGGAACGGTGGTGCAGTGGTAGCGCTGCTGCCTCACAGTTAGGAGACCTGGCTTTGCTTCCCGGGTCCTCCCTGCGTGGAGTTTGAATGTTCTCCCCGTGTCTGCGTGGGTTTCCTCCCACACTCCAAAGACATGCAGGTCAGGTGCATTGGCGATCCTAAATTGTCCCTACTATGTGTGTGCCCTGCGGTGGGCTGACGCCCTGCCCGGGTTTTGTTCCTGCCTTGCACCCTGTGTTGGCTGGGATTGGCTCCAGCTGACCCTCCATGACCCTGTGTTGGGATATAGTGGGTCGGAGAATGACTGACTGACTGACAAAATAACTTTGTTTTAAATGTTTTCATAAATTTTCGTAAAAAAAGCAAAACAGCTCACACACAAATAGAGAAGAAAGTAATATAGCAAAGAAAAGAAAAGTTCTTTTTGAGGTCTTGTTTTATTTCTCTAAGTTTGGTCATACAGTCGTACTTGAGGCACGTTATGCCAAGTTAATCACATAAGCGCAGTCAGAAAACCGTACGCCATCTCCTGTTTGCAAACACATCTAATAGTCCATGCTAGCAGTAAGGCGATTTCCCTGACTGGCTTAATTAACACTCTGCTCTTCACATTTAGCTAAGAAAGTTCTCCCTAATGTTAGCATACAGGGGGCTGAAACACTCTACCACAGTGGTTCTCAAATTGTGGGGCAGGCCCCCCTAGGGGGGGTGCAAAGTAACAAAAAGGGGGGCGCAAAGATGTGAAAAAAAGAAAACAAGAATCAAAAATATGAAAAATACATCTATTGAAACCAAAACAAATTAACTTAAACTAGAATCTGATACTAGAAAAATAAATATAGAGTTGGATAAATGTCAATAAAAGGTAAGTAGGTATAATAAAATATGCATCTATGATATATCATTGATTAAAAAAGAATAAATTGGTTTTGGTGGGCTCCTTTCAAAAAAAAAAAACGTTAGGGGGGGCGCGATTAAAATTTATGAAAACTCGGGTCGCAAATACTTAAAGGTTGAGAAACGCTGATCTACCATATTCTAGTAACTATGAGAATCAGACATAAATTCTATAGA
This sequence comes from Erpetoichthys calabaricus, assembly GCF_900747795.2. Taxonomy (NCBI): domain Eukaryota; kingdom Metazoa; phylum Chordata; class Cladistia; order Polypteriformes; family Polypteridae; genus Erpetoichthys; species Erpetoichthys calabaricus. The sequence continues at coordinate 289,511,462 of NC_041396.2, read as the reverse complement.
AAGTAAGCAAACACTATAGGCATTTAGCTTTCTAAGATGGACTCTTAAATGATGTGATGAAGACCATGGAGAGGCTGCTGCTTCACCACCTGAGGCCACAGGTTCAACACGCCCTTGACCTTCTGCAGTTCGCATACCAAGAGAAGGTGGGAGCGGACAATGCCATCATCTATATGCTACACCAATCCCTCTCCCACTTGGACAGAGGCAGTGGTGCTGTAAGAATTATGTTTCTAGACTTCTCTAGCGCCTTCAACACAATCCAACCTCTGCTCCTTAGGGACAAGCTGACAGAGATGGGAGTAGATTCATACCTGGTGGCATGGATCGTGGACTATCTTAAAGACAGACCTCAGTATGTGTGTCTCGAGAACTGCTGGTCTGACATTGTGGTCAGCAACACAGGAGCGCCACAGGGGACTGTACTTTCTCCGGTCCTGTTCAGCCTATATACATCGGACTTCCAACACAACTCGGAGTCCTGCCACATGCAAAAGTTCGCTGATGACACTGCTATTGTGGGCTGCATCAGGAGTGGACAGGAGGAGGAGTATAGGGACCTAATCAAGGACTTTGTTAAATGGTCCGACTCGAACCACCTACACCTGAACATCAGCAAAACCAAGGAGCTGGTGGTGGATTTTAGGAGGCCCAGACCCCTCATGGACCCTGTGATCATCAGAGGTGACTGTGTGCAGAGGGTACAGACCTATAAATACCTGGGAGTGCAGCTGGATGATAAATTAGACTGGACTGCCAATACTGATACTCTGTGTAAGAAAGGACAGAGCCGGTTATACTTCCTTAGAAGGCTGGCATCCTTCAACATCTGCAATAAGATGCTACAGATGTTGTATCAGACGGTTGTGGCGAGTGCCCTCTTCTACGCAGTGGTGTGCTGGGGAGGCAGCATTAAGAGGAAAGATGCCTCACGCCTGGACAAACTGGTGAGGAAGGCAGGCTCTATTATTGGCATGGAGCTGGACAGTTTGACATCTGTGGATCTGCTGGAGTATGTGAATTTCCCCTTGGGATTAATAAAGTATCTATCTACCTATCTATCTATCTAAATGATCTTTAGCGTCTTCTTACTAGGAATCCTGCATGGACCATTTCTTTCCACTTGGTTTTCACTCTAGAGTTTTTGATGTTAATTTTCACATCTCGGCTGATGTAATCATTTCTTTATTTCAAATCCATTGTGGTGGTGTATGGAGCCAAAATTATGAAAATGGTGTCACTGCCCAAATACTTCTGGCCCTGTCTGTACGTAGCTGATGACACCAACATGACCATTTTAACAGCATTAAAGACCCCCAGGCAAAGCAGGGCACAGGGCCCCCTACCTACACAACCACTTAGCAAGTCACAACATTCATATATTAGCATGGGGCCCCGATGCTCGTGGGGCAACTGCCCAGTGTGCCCATGCGTTAAGACGGCCCAGGACACCAACAGTAATTAAGGGAAAGTGTACTGGAAGTGGGAGGCACGATGGCGCAGTGGGTAGCGCTGCTGCCTTGCAGTAAGGAGACCCGGGTTCACTTCCAGCATCCTCCCTGCGTGGAGTTTGCATGTTCTCCCCGTGTCTGCGTGGATTTCCTCCCACAGTCCAAAGACATGCAGGTTAGGTTCATTGGCGATCCTAAATTGTCCCTAGTGTGTGTGTGCCCTGCCCAGGGTTTGCTTCCTGCCTTGTTCCCTGTGTTGGCTGGGATTGGCTCCAGCAGACCCGTGACCCTGTAGTTAGGATATAGCGGGTTGGATAATGGATGGATGGATGCACTGGAAGTGTTTCTTAATGCAAAGAGTGGTGGAGATCTGAAACAAACTACAGCCATGGAGTTGAAGTGAAGCCCTTTCTACAGAGGATTCAGTGCGTATTCAGATCCCTTCACTTTCTGCACACTTTACTGTGTTGTAAATTTGAAATGATAAATTTGCCAAATTTGGCCAACCTCTCACAGAAGCTTTCAGACCCTTGCAGTGGCCCTGCAACTTGTGCTCAGGTGGATCCTGTTTGCTTACATTCTCCTTGAGATGTTTCTAGAACCTTATCGGAGTCCACCTCTGTCGACTTGAATTGACTGGACATTATTTAGAAAGGTGCACGTGTATCTGTGCATAGAAGGTCCACAATTCACACTGCACGTCAGGATGAAAACCAAACCATGATGTCCACAAGACTCTCTGTAGATCTTCATGATCAAATTGTGGTGAAGCATTGATGAGGGCCAGGGGACAGAACCATTTCTAAAGCTTAATGGCCTCAAAAATTGTGAAATGGAAGAAGTTTGGATCCACCAGGACTCTTCCTAGAGTTGGCTGTCTGACCAAGCTAAGTAACCAGCCAATGAGAATCTGGGTCAGGGAGGACCAAGACCCCAATGGTCACTCTAGCAGAGCTTCGGACATCCTCTGCTGAGAAGACAAAATCTGCTGGGAGGACCATTTCAGCAGCACCCCATAAATTTGTTGTTTATGACACAGTGTGCCCACTGTGACAGAAGACACTCTTAAATAAAAAGCCATATGATAGTTTAAAGGACTCTGACAGTATGAGAAGAAAGAATCTCTGGTCTGATGAGACACAAATTGAACTTTTTGGGAAGAACTCCAAGCACAATGTCAGGTGAAGACCAGGCACCGCTTATCACCTTCTGAATACCATGATATTCAGGTGGTGGAAGTACTATGGGGGTGCAGGGACAGGGAGATTGGTCAGAATTGAGTGATGGATGAGTACTGCCATGTGAAGAGAGATCCTGCTCCAGAGTGCATGCCACCTCAGAATGAGGCAACAGTTCACCTTTCACCATGAAAATGACCCGAAGCAAACAGCCAAGAAATCACAAATGTGGCTTCAGAACAAGAGTGTCCTTGAGTGGCCCAGCCAAAGCCCATTGAAGAGGAACGGACAGAGCTGAAGATGGCACTTTACAGATGTTTTCCATGCAATCTAATGGAGCTTGAGAGGATCTGTCAGAAAGAATGGAATCAACTGACCAAATCCAAGCATGCAAAGCTTGTAGAGACTTACCAAAGAAGCTGGAATTGCTGCCCAAGGGACTTCTACAAAGCACTGAATTAAGGGTCTGAATACTTATGGGAATGAGAGACTTCAGTTTCTGATTTTTAATAAATTTGAAAAACTTTCTGTAAACATCCGTCCATCCATTATCCAACCCGCTGAATCTGAACACAGGGTCACGGGGGTCTGCTGGAGCCAATCCCAGCCAACACAGGGCACAAGGCAGGAAACAATCCTGGGCAGGGTGCCAGTCCACTGCAGGACACACACAAACACACCAAGCACACACTAGGGCCAATTTAGAATCACCAATCCACCTAACCTGCATGTCTTTGGACTGTGGGAGGAAACTGGAGCGCCCGGAGGAAACCCACGCAAACACGGGGAGAACATGCAAACTCCACACAAGGAGGACCCAGGAAGCGAACCCAGGTCCCCAGGTCTCCCAACTGCGAAGCAGCAGTGCTACCCACTGCACCACCGTGCTGCCCTTTCTGTAAACATGTTTTCACTTTTCCATTTAAAACTAAATGAGCAGCACAGTAAAGTGTGCAGAAACTGGAGTCTGAATACTTTTTCAATCCACCATTGAGGAGATACTGAGACAGCTTAGCCATCGGCTAACCATATGAGTGCCCTGAACTGAATGGTCACCTCCCTCTTTGCTATGACAGCAAGCGCCGATGATGTTTTCCACCCATGAAGTCTGCTTCTCCGCAAAGTAGTCAATGGTATTGATTAAGAGTAAGACTCCATCAATCCATTCATCTGTCCATCAATTTCCTAACTGGCTTGTTGTTCAGTTCATGGTCGCGAGATAAATAATGAAACCCCATTGACATATTCATTAAAGTGGCATTTTTAAATTTAAACTACATGAGCTGAGTTTAAGCCGTAGGCCTGTAAATGACAAGCACATTACCTGTCTTGGAGTTGCTTTTGAAAATTTTATCCTCATGTAATTCCTGACAGCTTTTGCTAATCCTAGGCAATGGGTGCACCTCATAATGCACGCTATGCATAGGCACAAAATGAGGGAAGATGTGCAAGGGCGGGTTGAAGTGGGATTTCCAAATAAACATATTCAACCCCCTGGAAGTCTGAAAATAAAAATTGGGGGTAAAGATACACTTTAAAGACATGTTATAGTGTTATAATTCGGTCAGTGTCCAGGACTGCGGTTCATGGGTGGGGCGTGGCCAGATGATTGAGTGGCAGCTGCCCATCCTATTTTGCCCTTCAGAAGAATTCGAGAAAGTGAGCAGAGACTTTGAGAAAAATCTAAAAAATCTTGAGTTGGTTGCAGTGTGACTGTGAACAGCAAATAGTAACCGCGATTACAGATACCATGATACTCGCAGCGTCCACGTTAGACGGTAACAATGACCTGCTTCTGATTTCCGTACCCTTAACTAATCAGAGCGGAGTGCCGATTGGTTCACTGCATGCCATCATCACAACCCGCATGATGAAAAGGGCATTTTAGTGATGCCCTCACAGCATCTGAGTGCGTATAATCCATGAATAGTGGCTCTTCTGGGTGATGCTGATCAGAAGTACGAGGTGGTGTGGCTTTTGTTTTCAGATTGTGTATCAGTGTGTGAGGTGATTTATTTAACCTGTTTAGTCTAAAGCAGAGGAGACTGCGTGAGGACCTAATCCAGGTCTTCAGAATCCTCAAAGGCTTTGACAAAGCAGATCCAGCAACATTCTTACAGTTTAAGGGGGAATCAGGTACTTGAGGACATCAGTGGAGATTTAGGGGAAGGGCACTGAAGCCACGAAGCACTTCATTTACGCAAAGTGGGACTCTGGAACAAACTACCAAGCCATGGAGTTGAAGTAGAAACCTTGACAAGCTTTGAGGAGGATCTGGATGAGATATTAGGACAGCTCAGCTATTAGCTAAACAAACAGGCTTGATGGACTGAATGGTTTCCTCTCGTTTGTCATATTTCTTATGTTCTTACTTAGGATATTTACATCTTAATTAGCCGCTATCTCCATATCCAAATTATTAAACTCATGACCCTAAAATAAAATGCAAAAAAATAAAAAAACAACTTAATGGGGATGTATTTCGAAATGTAACTAGTTGCTTCTTTCAGTTCTTCTAGAAGTGCTGATGTATTTTGTTACTTCTGGGAGCTCATCTAGAGGAAGCGTAATTTTTCCATTTTGGGAACACATTTTCAAAATGATAAATACAGCATGACTTTGGTCCCATTGCTGATGTCACTTTACTGAATAATAATAATTCATTACATTTATATATGTAGCGCTTTTCTCAGTACTCAAAGCGCTATCCACACAGGGAGGAACTGGGAAGCGAACCCACAATCTTCTTACTGCAAAGCAGAAGCACTACCACTGTGCCACCTGTGAGGACAATATAAATAGTGGCCTTCAAAGAAACATCAATGTAAGAATGTAAAAACAGTGCTTTCATAAGGTCAGAAATTTGGACTTTTTGACCATCTTCTCGATTGTTGCCATGCATTTCGGCTCCTAGAACCATGGAAGTCATAGTGAGGGGGAACAAGGGTAATGATTACCCAGGGTCCACTTTGGGGGTCTCGAATGCTGGAAAGAACAGTTTGCTTTTGAGAGGAAGGGGCCTACAGAGACTGTTTATGTTCTGTACTACACCCCTATCTGGGACGTTCATGCATTCTGCATCCTGGAATTTGTCTTGCATGTCTAAAGGCCATTGTGTTTGCCTGCTGCTCAGTTGATCTAAATTTATGGTTGCTACTTGCTTGTCACTGTGGTTCAGCATCTTGTCTTCTTATTGTGTGACTCCACATAAAGGATAGATATAAACAGCAGCAGTAAACTCTCTACAATTTTCAGCATGCATTTCTCCGTCTTTGTCATTCTTCCTTTCTGTATCCTGTACTTAATGCTCAGCAGATGGTGATCCTCCGATTTTTCCTCTTCCAAATATGGTGTTCTTTGTCATGTCATCAGCCTGTGAGATTTGCTTGATGGTCAGCAGATGTCTCTGTTCTTCTTTTTTCTTTCTGCCACTTGGTTTCTCAAACACCCACAACCACAGGTCACTTTGCTGAGGTTGCCAAAACTGTTGTTTGAATTTCCAGAACAAATCATGTCATACACGTTCGACTAAGACCAAGACCAAGATCTAGGTTCTAGCCCCACTAGTTTGCAAGTAGTCGTGTGACAGACCCCTTAGCATTTTTTATATAGACTCCGTAGTCCCAGTTTCAGTGTTCAGGCAGCAACGGAGTGTCCCCATGACTACTGCGGTGTACTGCATGTTGCAATCTGGTGACCTCCCTAATAATATCATTAAGGGAGTGGACAACACCTGAGGGTGTGCAGGCACAGAGGACACTGAAGGAGTTATAAATGCTATTAACCCATTTCAATGAAAGCCCCCAATCAAGAGTTGCGATTAATGGGATGGACCCACTCAGAGGAGCCATGAAATCGAAAGGAATCAGCAAGGACGTGGGCCGTCCACGGGAGAGAATTAGCAAAGGAAAATCAGATGGCAATATGGACCATTAGAAAGAGGAAAAGCAACCTGCAGTCACACAGACAATCAAAGCTACCTGGGAGTGATATTGACCAATCCCGGTCAGAGGTGGAGACGACCATTAAATCTGTGGACTAAGATTGGTGAGAAGTGAAGGGACGATCACAGCTAAGCAGGGTGCCCACCCACACCCTTCACGCTGTCTCTGCCGCCTTCTCGGACCACACTTATAGTCAGTCTGGGGGGTGGGGTTTAACGTACCCCGACACGTGTGGGTAAATAAGCCATAGTCTCTCCTAAAGATCCAACTCATGTCAACTGCCATTATACGAGAAGCCTCAGTGTCACAAAGTGAAGATCTGCCATGGAGGCTTCATTAAAATAATTTTGACAAGAACAGACCATTGAGCCCAAAAGTTCATCATTTTGTATTTTAATAAATTTGAGTTCTACTAAAGAACAATACAGGGTGGCCAGATTAGATCCTGAACGCAACCTTTCTTTTGTCGTTCCATTTGAAAAGTCATTTTGTAAACATTTTCATCTCCACCATCACGGGTGCAGGGGAGGGGACGTCTAGGAAGCATTATTGGCAGACAGCAGGGGTCTGCAATGCTAGGCCTCCGTGTGTGCAGGCGCTGCAGGCCGATGGTTTTGTTTCAGTAGGGAAGCATACAGGTCACATGAATTATTCATGAAGTGCATTAGGCGGCCAGGGACCCCCAGGAGACTTGAGTCGGCCAGCATTATGCACGAGAGAGGCTGTCTAAAATGTGGAAATGAGACAATGTGTTAAAACGCAGCTGCCACCGTGACACCGATATTCTAAGAGATAACACGGGGCCTGCATTCTCCCATTAACTATGATGGACAGGCGGGCACACTGTAGCAGCTTCTGTCCAAAGACCCACATAAGCAATGGGACTTATTTGTACAAGAACATTTGGTGCTATGGAGGTATGGTGGCTCAGTGATTAGTGCAAGGGGTTCAAATCCCGCCACCACGGATTGTAAATGTGGAATTTGCATGTTTCCCTGCTTCTTCAGTTACTCCTCTCCTTCTTCTCAAATTACCAAGGACCAGCGGGTTAGGTTGACTTTCCCAGGGTGAACAAGTGTGAGTGTGGCCTTTGGTGGACTGCCATCCTGTGCATTAAAATTTGAAAAACTGATAATGTTTGTATGTATTGCCACACACGTGTGCAAGGGAGGCAGCTAAAGGGCCTGAATGAGAGCAATTCCATGCCAGACCAGGGGGTGGCGGAGTGCGCTAACTCTTTCTCTCACTTCTCTGCAGACCAGTTATGGGAAATTCCGGCTGGCCCTGATGATGTCACTTCCAGTCCCAGCCCTTCTGATGAAATCAGTTCCTCCGCTCTCCTTTAAAGCAGACATCTTTGTACAAGCAGACCAGTTCTGTTCTGGACCCGAATCTGCAAACATCAATACAACAATTCACCTGTTTTGCAGCCAGAAAATAATATACGGGTGGGTGGCTGCCCCAAACATTTCTGTGGCTTTTTGTCGAGTTTGTGACATTATACACATTTATACAATACCCTCCATGATGTCGGGGACAAAGACACATTTCTCTTTGATTTGCCCTTCTGCACCACAGTTTAAAATTACAAATCAAACAATTCAGACATCGTGATTAAAGAGCACACGGCAGACACTCATTTAAGGGGATTTGCATACATTTCGGTCACAGCCTGACAACACTTTTTCTAATTGATCCAACCATTTCAGGGCACCATAATGTTTAAGACAGTTGGCATCACAGGTGATTGCGATTCCTCAGGTGGGTCAGCTTGCTTCTACCCTTTGGAGTCTGTAGTTACCATTGCTCAACATGAGGACAAAATGGTGGGGGCTACGGCTGATTCTTGCAGAATCAGACCCTAGGAAGAAAGCAACCCTGGACAGCCCACTCTCACACTAAGAGAGGACCAATCTGAAACCTTAAATGTAATGTAACCAGCCTGCCTTTGGGGATGATCCCAAGGGGGTAACCGCTGAGATTCAAACTCGGAGTGCTGCACCCATGAGGCAGCGACTTCAGCGTAGGACAGTTTGGAGGTTTAACTAAAGATGTGATCAGCGTTGGAGCGAGACAAGCACAGAGTGCTGGTGTGTAAAAGCAAGTGCCAGCTGCTCTAGTCTGAGGGGGATCTATAAAAGTGACGTCCTTTCAGGTCACCCCCCCCCCCCCCATGGAAATAAACATCTGCTAGACAAAGGGGCCTGGGAGGAAAGGAGCTTAATATTCTTTACAGTTCTACATTTTGGTGGTGGTGGTGGTCAGGAGAGGGGGGGCATGGGATAAGAGGTGGGGCTTGTAGGTGGCTGCTATTTTTGTGGCAGCTGATTGTTCTAGAAGGCATAACCCTTCCCCCATGACCCCCATATGTCTCGTATCTCAGTTTGCAGTGCATTCATAAAGTATTCAGACCCTTTCACTTTGTTCACAATGTGTGTCTGTTGCCATCTTAGATTCTTTTTAGTCCTCTTCAAGCAACACTCAGTACCCCAGAATAACAAAGCAAAATTTGGAATTGTTGAAAACTGAATACAAGTAAAAACTGGAATATTCCATCGACACACATAATCAGACCCTTTACTCTGTACTTTGGGGTTGACTTCCAGCCTGGAGTCTTCTTGGGTTTGACACGACAAACTTCACTCACCTGGATTCAGGAACTTTCTGCTTTTCTTCCCTGCAGATCTTCTCACGCACTGTCAGCTGCCCACCAATGGTCTCCATCCAACCTCTTTTCAGGTCTCTCCAGGAATGTCTGATTGGGTTCATGTCCAGGATCTGGCTGGGTCACTCAAGGATATTCACACTTTTGTCCCTCAGCCACTCCTGTGTTGTATTTTCTCTGTGCTTAGGGTCATTGAGCACGTGGTTTGGAGCACTCAGGAGCAGATGTTCATTAAGTACATCTCTTTAACTTTGCTCTGTTCAGTTTTTCCTCAACCCTGACTCGTCTCCTAGACCCTAATGCTGTGCCACCATGCTTCTCAGTTCAAATGGGTTTTCACAGGTGATACAAGGTGGCTGATTTCCTCCAGACGTGATGCTTAGAATTGAGGCTTAACAGATCAGAGTTGGTTTCATGAGACCAGACAATCTTGCTTCTCACAGACTCAAGAGTCTTCTGGTGTGTCTTCACAAACTCTAAGCAGGATTTACGTTTCCTTTACTGAACAGAGGCTTCTGTCAGGCCATTTGGTCATAAAGCTCAGATCGGCGGAGTACACTTTGTCCATTGTAAGAGAGGTGACTGAGAACCCATTCTCCCCTGATTGCTCACTCTGGCCGGTTGGCAAGTCTTAGGAAAAGTCATGGTTGTTTCAAGCGTCTTCCATTTTAGTAATATGGTGGCCACTGCACTCCTGGGAACCATCAATGCTGTATAACCTTCCCCAGATCTGAGCCTCGAGTCACTGCTGCCTCTAAACTTTGTGGGAAATTCCTTCAACCTCATGGCCTCTAGACGTGGGTTTGACGCGACAAGCTTCACTCACCTGGAACATTCTGCCATTCTTTACTGCAGATCTTCTCAAGTATTGTCAGCTGTCCACCAATGGTCAGGTCTCTCCAGGAATGTCTGATTGGGTTCATGTCCAGGATCTGGCTGGGTCACTCAAGGATATTCACACTTTTGTTCCTCGGCTACTCCTGTGTTGTATTTTCTTTGTTCTTAGGGTCATTAAGCGTGTGGTCCGGAGCACTTAGGAGCAGATTGTCATAAAGGACATCTCTGTAACTTTGCTCTGTTCAGCTTTTCCTCAACTCTGACTCGTCTCCTAGACCCTAAAGTTGTGCCACCATGCTTCTCAGTTCAAATGGTTTTGCACAGGTGATATGTGGTGGCTGATTTCCTCCAGAAAAGATGTTTAGAATTGAGGCGTAACAGATCAGTGTTGGTTTCATAAGACCAGAGAATCTTGCTTCTCACAGACTCAGAGTCCTTTAGGTGTGCCTTCACAAACTCTAAGCCACCCGGTCATAAAGCTCAGATCAGCGAAGTGCACTTAGGAAAAGTCAAGGTTGTTCCAAACGTCTTCCATTTTAGTGATATGGTGGTCACTCTTGGGACCCATCAGTGCTGTAACCTTCCCCAGAGCCTTGCCTCAACTCACTGATATCTCTAAGCTGTGGGAAATTCCTTCAACCTCATGGCTTGGTCATCGTCAACCGTTGGACTTTCTACAGACAGGCAGGTGACTTACCTTATCATGACCAGTCAGTTGAATTGACCACAGGTGGACTGCAAACAAGGTGTAGAAACATCTCAAAGATGATCAATAGAATTGGATGAACCAGAGACAAAATGAAGGGTCTGAATACTTGTGTCACTGGGATAATTCAGCTTTTTTTATGTTTGGTAAATTTTTAAAAAGTTGAGGGATAAAGTGAATTTGAAAGATTTTGATATACAGCTTCAATATAACAACATGTTAAAAAGTAAAGGGTTGGAAATCTTTCTGAAGGCACTGTATGGAAGTGAAGTAAGGATACAGAAGATGAAAACCTCAGGGAAGAAGAAGGCATCTCAGATCTCCAGAAAGGTGACAGCATGGAATTCTATTGAGACAAACATGGTGAGCTTATGCTGTGGTGTTGGACCCTCACTTTTAAATGGATCTGTACCTTTTGGCTATACAGTTAACTTGATCCTTGTATGTTCTTATATTCTAACTACATATGCAGAATATAACAAATCTGATAAATGAGAGGAAACCATTCAGTACATCAAGCTTGTCTGTTCAGCTAATAGCTAAGCTGTCTCAATATCTCATCCAGAGAGGTTTCTATTCCAACTCCATGACCCAAACGCTTTTTCCAGTTTTCTCTCCTCAAATCAAAAAGAAGATTCACATGGGAGACGGTGCCACGGCCACACCTTGATACTCTCAGTTTGAACCACAGCCTGTCACCAAAGGGTCTGTTTGGTTTAGGCATCAGATCAGGCATCTCAGATCTCCAGAAAGGTGACAGCATGGAATCCTGTTGTGACAAACATGGTGAGCTTATGCTGTGGCGTTGGACCCTCAACTCCTAAATGGACCTGTTCCTTTTGGCTATACAGTTAACATGATCCCCATATGTTCTTATATTCTATCTGCATATACAGTCATGCAGGTTAGGTGAACTGGAGATTGTAAATTGGCCCTAGTGTGTGATTGGGGTGTGTGTGTGTGCACTATGTGATGGACTGGCATCCTGTCCAGGGTTTGTTCATGCCTCTGCCTTATGCTACCTGGGATAAGCTACAGCAGACTCCCGCGACCCTGTTCAGGACTAAGCAGGTTAGAGGATGACTGACTGACAGAAAGCAAAGGGTGATGGTGCGTGGAACCTTATACAGAATTGGCTGATGTTAAGAGTGGTGTCCAGCAGGGGTCAGTGTGTGGGGGGGACTGCTGCTATCTCTCTCTCTCTCTCTCTATTTTATATATTATTACATATACATATATATATTTATATATAATATATATATATAATATCCAATGTTTGTTTGTATGTCTGTCCACTTTTCCCGAGAGAACTACTTAACTTAACTTAGCAACTTCTCTCATCACGCTAGTTTGCTCGCGGTACCAATTTATTTGCCTGAATCTGAGAGACACGCAGCAGGCAGAGGGGAGAGAGAAGCGGGTGGGGCCCTCTTCACTTACGCGCCAGCCACGTGTTGGCAAGTACCTTGCCTCTGCTTAGCTAGCGATACCTGTTTGTTCAGCAGACATTATCATCTATTATGATAATATTATCTATTATTAATAATTATTATTAATAATATTATCTGTTATTATTATTATCTATTATTATCTATTATTATGGGCTGGAGGAGGAGTATAGGGACCTGATCAATGACTTTGTTAAATGGTGCGACTCATACCACCTACAACTGAACACCAGCAAAACCAAAGAGCTGGTGGTGGATTTTAGGAGGCCCAGACCCCTCATAGACCCAGTGATCATCAAAGGTGACTGTGTGCAGAGGGTACAGACCTATAAATATCTGGGAGTGCAGCTGGATGATAAATTAGACTGGACTGCCAATACTGATGCTCTGTGCAAGAAAGGACAGAGCAGACTATACTTCCTTAGAAGACTGGCATCCTTCAACATCTGCAATAAGATGCTGCAGATGTTCTATCAGACAGTTGTGGCGAGGCTCCTATCAATTATGGAGAATCCACTGCATCCACTAAACAGTATCATCTCCAGACAGAAGAGCAGCTTCAGCGACAGACTGCTGTCCCTGTCCTGCTCCACTGACAGATTGAGCAGATCGTTCCTCCCCAAAACTATGCGACTCTTCAATTCCACCCGGGGGGGGTAAACATTAACATTTAACATTATACAAAGTTATTGTCTGTTTTTCACCTGCATTATTATCAATCTTTAACTTAATATTATTTATTGTATCAGTATGCTGCTGCTGGAGAATGTGAATTTCCCATTGGGATTAATAAAGTATCTATCTATCTATCTATCTACAGATTGTTAAGGAGTAACGTTTGACGCTTTTGAGAGAGAGATCAGGGCTACACGCGTTTTAGAGGGTAGCTGCTGATTGCAAGAGATATCACAGCCATGTGCTTTTCTCCCCACACGGGGGACGCTCTCCTGTCAGAGCTGAACACGATCAGATATAGTAGCAACGTTTGACATTGGAGTGTACCTACCTTCCACTTGGCCAGAGAAACCTTGCAAACTTTTTATGTTTTTGCCAAAGAGATCACAGATACATTGTCAATGTCAACGTCAATTTATTTATATAGCACATTTAAAACAACATAGCAATGCTGTGGCCAAATTGCTTTACAATAATAGAATAAAAGAAAAATGAACAAATTAACATAAAACATAAACAGAAATAAAATATATGAACATAAAATAAAATACATAATAAATAGAAGTAATGTTATATACATAAAAAAATAGAAGTAATGTTATATAATCACAAAGAAGAAACCATCAGTATTACCGAAGGTCACGGAATGCAAGTGAATAGAAATGAGTCTTTAGTCTTGTTTTGAACAGTTCAACTGTAGACGACTTGTTTATATGATGAGGTAAGAGGCCCTCGGACATGAAAGCTATCAATATAATTTCTTCTCAATACAAATTATTACATTTTTTCTTTAATTTTTTATTGATTTTTTTCAAGTTTGTCCTGTTTCACTACTATGCAGATAGAGCCATGGGGGACAGCTAGTCTTTAATATATAGAAATGATGTGGATCGGAAATAAGTAATACGCTGGTTAAGTTTGCAGATGGTGGAGATAGGTGGATTGGCAGGTAATCAAGAATCTGTTGAGCCATTACAGAGGGACTTGGACATCAGACAGGCTTGGGCAGATTTGTGGCAGATTAAATTGAAGGTCAGTAAATGTAAAGTATTACACATAGGAAGTAAAAATGTGAGGTTTGTATACACAATGGGCGGTCTGAAAATCGAGAGTCCACCTTATGAGAAGGATTTAGGAGTCGTAGTGGACTCTAAGCTATCGACTTCCCAACAGTGTTCAGAAGCCATTAAGAAGGCCAACAGAATGTCAGGTTATATAGCGCCTTGATGTGTGCAGTACAAGTCACAGGAGGTTCTGCTCAAGCTTTATAACACACTGGGGAGGCCTCATCTGGAGTCCTGGGTGCAGTTTTGGATTCCAGGATACAAAAAGGACATAGCAGCACAACAAAAGGTCCAGAGAAGAGTGCCATGAGCCCATCTACTAAGCAACCATTCATACTGTCCTTTTACAAATCATTATAATGCCGCTTTCTCTTAGCTTTACTAAAGCTGACGATATGCATTTATATGGGCAGTAATAAATCCCAGGAGCCTATTCAATTTTAAATGGTAATCATTTTTTTTTATTAACAATATGTTCGCCTTTTACTTTACTCTCTTTTTAATATTCATGTGGGAAATATACTTACATGGAAACAAACATTTGCTGTATTTTTTTTTATTATATTGCCACTGTTATTTGTCTGTGTTTGGCTCAGCTGTCATTATGGTAATAATCCTCCTCTTGGGTCCGAGTGAGGTACTGATTTTCTTTTTAAGGTCCTCAGATTAAAAGGTTTAAGAATCCCCAGTCTACAGTTGTCAATAGCAATGAAAGGTTTTTATTTGTAAACTGCTTGATGCTGAAGTTCAATAGGAAATGTAGAAATGTGCACAACTAGTAATAAAATGAGCCTACCAAACCCCTACAGACTTCCACGGGAACCACAAACTGTATGTGGGATGAGATTGGCCCACCATATTCAAACAACCAGTGGCGGACCGTCAGTTGCCTGCAAGGCCTTCTCTGCTGGCCTAAAAAAATATCTGAATCACAAACTGATGTTAATTATATTTTGTCCATGAATACTTATTAAATAATTCTAAATAGTCAGTCCGCTTCCTTTCATAGCTTTTCCGATGATTGTGCTGCTTCCAGACATGTATTTTCATATTAAAGCATTTAACCAATCACATTTCAGCCATCATTTGTTGCCAGGCAGGGTCAAAGTCAAAGAAGTCTGCCCGGGAGGCCTTCACAATCCATTCTGCAGGCCCTCTAACACAAAATAAATGTCGATTAAACTGTTGCTTTAACCAATCAGATTTTGAGTTGGTTTCACTAGGGCCCTCTAGCAGGCATATGGCAACGTCACCGTATTCAGACCCGTTGATTGGATAGGATGGTGTAATATAAAAATCTGAATGAGAGCATCATGGGGCAGCTGTATACATTGGTATGTTTGGTGGTGAGCATTCCCGTGTCCACTGCTTCCGTCGAGCGGACATTTTCAGCCCTAAAGCAAATTAAAACTTATGCCAGAAATACGACAGGGCAGGTTCGACTTTCAGCATTAGCTTCGATGGCGATAGAAAGGGACTTCGTGATGGAACTGAAGCGCACGGATAATCTGTACGACAGAGTAATTGAACGGTTTTTGAGGAACGAGATGAGGATGGATTTTGTTTACAAATAATCTGAATTTTTGGTGAGTAAAATGTTGCGATTTTCCTAAATAATATTGCAAGTTTGAGTTATTATTGATATTTTTCATGTGTGTCGCAGGCTGTAGCTGCAGTAGAAAGGAACTTGTTCACCCCTGGTTTGTGTATTCAATAAAGGCATTTATTGTGGCTACAGGAGTTATTTATCTGCGATGCAACGGCTCTTTATACTGTATTTCTGAATATTAAGATGGTTTTTATAACCATAAATTAGTTTTTGAGGGGTGGGTTGATTCAGACAGAGCATTACTGAAGGCCTAGGTGTGAAATGCACGGTCCGCCACTGCAAGCAACTCACCCTCTTCCTGGTGCTTATGATCCGTAGAATAAGCCTTTCCGATCATCGTCCAGACAGGTTTCAAGCATCCAAACAAGCCCTCCAGGAATCCCCCGCCTGACTGGCACTGAAGTCGAACATCATCTGCCTGGTACCGCCCGGCCCCACACTCTGCACTTTGCCCTGCTTCTGCCCCGGCTGTGCCACCCGACTCGTGTTCATGCAGCTTCAGCACGCTGTTAGCAAAATGCTCCGTCTGCTCATCGCTGGCTGTTGGGCTGTGGCTGCAGGTGTTTCCGCAACCGGTGCCCCCTGAGTCAATAGGCAGGACGTTTCGTAGCACACACTGTGTGGGGGTCAGGTCCTTTTCTGGGGTGCAGGCTGGGGTGTCATCTAGCCTGCGGAAAGGGGGCTCCGAAAGAGGTGTACTGAAGCCCGAGAGTGAAGGAGAGGGAGCTCGGGTCTCATGGATGCAGGCCATCGGCAGCTGTGCTCATATGGACCCCCACAGTGCCGGAGTCAATAGCGAAAGAAGTCCACAATCCTGAAAGAGAGGGGAAAAAAAAATAAAGACAAGGGTGAGATAGGTGGCATGCTTCTGAAAGTGAACAGAAATCAAGAAGGACAACTCAGTCTGAGCCACCCAGATATGATGTGCTTCAGACAAGTCTGCCCATCCAGTTATTGAATAAATTGGATGCCAAAAGCCCAGATATGGATGACTAACTACAGTAAGTCATATGGAAAATGGAAAACACTTGCCAGTGAGGCAAGCTGGCAACAGAGAACATTGACAGCATATCCAGTTAGAACACCAAATGGACAAGTTAGTCTAGAGAAGAAAAAATGGTAGATATTTTCTGTCTACACCATGTGCAAATTGGCCAACAAAGAAATGGGAAACAGTGAAACTGAAAACACCTCCAAGTTACTGTATCTAATCACCCACCCAGTAAGTTAAATGGGGAACACTTTCCAGGTGTTCTGCCTTAAAATCAACCAACTATGTTAAATGGGAAACATTTCTGAGTTATAGTTTCCTGATACTGGTTAATAAACGTAAATGGGAAGTGGGACACGCATCCTAGCTTCACTATCTTCATACTAGCCAGGTAAGCTAAATTGAAAATAAGAACCATTTCTATGTTACAGTCAGCTCGATATCTTTCAATCTACCTGCAGCAGGCAACATCTTGGTGAAATTGTGAAATACACTCTTAAAGGTTACCAGTTCAAATCCCACTACAGCCAGTAAGGATCCCACTCTGTTGTGCCCTTGAGAAAGGCCCTTAACCTGCTCTGGGGCACAGTACAATGGCTGACCCATTGCTGTGAAAAGACAATTTGTCCTTAACAAAAGATATCAAATCAAACAAAAATCAAAGTACAGTGAAAGAATATAAGCCATGGTAAGTGTGATTGTTTATCAGTCATTATTTCCTAATAGTCTACAGAACAGAGACAACCATTCACATCTGGGCTTCAACTGTCAAGAAGAGCACTTGGCGAGGACTTTTCAAGGTGAATCCAGACCCCTGGCTCTTGAAGGGCACCATGGAGGAAGACAAGCAATGAAGTGAAGTACACAGCCAGTCTGCTTGTCAAATGGCCAAATTTCTCAATGGTTTGTTTTTCCTTTTTTTTTCCTTCTTAAAATGACATGGACGCATTGTTTTGCAATATATGTGCAATCTCAATACGCAGATCAATACTGAGTAACATTTTTGGCTTGACAAAAGGGCCGTATTCTGCAAGTTGTAAGGTGCTCTTTCACAATAGGATTCCAGTACCCAACCCATATTCTCCATTACCAGTAAACCCCCCGATTCTCTAAAGAATCGCAAATCCAAGAATGGCAATTACTGTCTGTTCCCTCCAATCTTTGTAGGGATGAAAAATCATGGAGGGTGGGAGCGTCCTGGGAAAGTTTTCATTTAATGAAATAAATATATTTGTAGTAAAGCTGTTTCTTTTTGGAGCCGTGACTCCTTTGGTTCTGGTGTTTCAGAAGCGCATTGTAGGCGGCTTCGTTCATTGTTTTATCCATGCAGTCTCGTTTTTGTTTTTCTATGGGTGTGTCGTTAGCTAGAAGTCGTTTGCCATTAGGAATCATAATTGAACTTACTTTTAACACTGAATTACCTTAATATGATTCAAATAAGCCACACTGACAGCTGCCACACTGAGTGCTGGCACAGTGGATTAGAGCACACTGACTGGTGGCACTGTGTAGTGGAGTAGCTGCTGGTACTGTGGAGTGGAGAACACTGACCACTGGCACTGTGGAGTAGCTGACTGCTGGCACTGTCAGTAGTCACCACTACCTCAAGTTTAAATACATACACATATATAGATAGACGGCGCATTCACTGTGTTTCCCAGTAGACACGATACGTCAGCGCGTCAGCCTTATTGCAAGTGGCAAAAGTGCCATTTAAACTAATACAGGTAGACATGGAAACCGGGTTTTCTGATGAAAAAACAATGTTTAAAACAGTATCGTTTACATACCACAGATTTTGGCAAATCGTTTAAATGCAATTATTTATATCCATTTATACACTAATAATGGCAATTATTAAATAATAAGAATTATAATTATTATTATTAGTCATTCCTCCCATATAAGTAACATTTCGGGGACTGGCTTCTTCTATCTTCGAAACATTTCCAGACTTTGTCCTGTTCTTACGCAACACAGTACTGAAGTATTGTTTAATGCCCAAGTCACCTCGCGTATAGATTACTACAATGGCATCCCACAAAAACGCATCCATCGCTTACAACTTCTTCAAAATTCTGCTGCCAGGATAATATCCTGCTGTTGTAAATCCACTGAACATATTACACCTATTCTCTCTCAACTTCACTGGCTCCCTGTTAACTACAGAATACAATACAAAATACCGCTCTTAACATTTAAAGCTCTCCACAACCTCACTGATCTCCTCCAGACTCGCACTCCTCTCGCTCACTCAGATCCTGTAATTTGAGAGTATTCAGTCTGGCAATATGGTACAGCCTTAAGTTTGTGGAAGACAGACATAACTAAAGACATGAGCATAAAATGATGGTTGTCAATTTCAAACTGTGTTTCCTCAATGTGCTCCTTGAGAAAAAAACATCATCAAGTTTGAGAAATGTTAACAGCTAACAACAATCTACATAGATAGTGACTAAATACGTTTAGCCAAAATGTTCTTCGGAGGCTCACTTGAGCACATAAATGCATAGCTTGCTAGCTTAGCCTGGCTTAGCTAAAGTAAAGATTATAAAACAGGATTTTCTAACGGCCAAATATAACCAAAACAATTGTTCAGCCTTACCTATGAAATGTAATCCCCCGGGATCTGGTTTGAAGCGTACAGCGGTTTGTACAATCCCAGTCAGCACATTATTCATTACTTCACTCCACAGCAGTGCCACTCACAATATGGCGGCGACGTTGACGTATGATTCTGCTAGTCATGAGGCATCTAGTTATTCTATGTCTATGTTTAAATATGTCACCATGGCAACTTGTTGGCGTGCACGCTTTACCTCAAGTTTAGTTTACAGGTTGTGTTGTGTTGTTTGGGCGCCACCTACTGAGTCTGGGAAGCTGCTGGGTTTGACTCTGGGGCTCTGAGTCGCAGTGCGCGTGCGCTTCGGTGCGTCTGGCGTCCGGCGTCCATGCATATATACAACCTTCGTTTAGTAATATAGATAAAACACAAGAGTGGGCTGGCTATTTTTGAAAATGTATAAAATATGCTTCAGTTTGAAATGCAGTTTTTATGCATTAAGTTAATGTATACCATGATTGTGAAGAAATAATTTTGTCTTGAAAACCACAATCCTTTAAGGCAAACATGTTAGTCATTTTCTAACCTGCTTAAACCAGACTAGTGTTGTTGGGGTCTGCTGGAGCCTATCCCAGGTAGAAATGGGCACAAGGCAGGAACAAACCCTGCACAGTGTGCCAGTCCATCGCAGGGTGACCACACACACTCACCCAATCACACACTAGGGCCAGTTTAGTGTCGCCATTATACATATCCTGCATGTCTTTGAAGTGTGGGGGGGGGGGGGGGGGGGGGGGGAACCCACACAGACACAAGGAGAACATGCAAACTCCCTGCAGGGAGGACCTGGGACACAAACCCTGGTCTCCTTATTGCAAAGCACCAGCGCTACCAGTGCCCCACCATACTGGCCAGCTAATATAATTTTCATTATAAACTGCTCAAAAAAATAAAAGGACCCCTTTTTAATGAGAGTATAGATTCAAGTCAATGAAACTTGTGGGCTTATTGATCTGGTCAGTTAAGTAGCAGAGGGGCTTGTTCATCAGTTTCAGCTGCTTTGGTGTTCATGAAATTAACAAGAGGTGCACTAGAGGGGCAACAATGAGATGACCCCCAAAACAGGAATGAATGGTTTAACAGGTGGAGGGAGGCCACTCACATTTTTCCCTCCTCATCTGTTTTGTCACTCGTTTTGTATTTGGCTACGGTCAGTGTCGCTACTGGTAGCATGAGGCCATACCTGGACCCTACAGAGCTGGCACAGGTAGTCCAGCTTCTCCAGGATGGCAGGCACATCAATATGTGGCATTGCCAGAAGGTTTGCCATGTCTCTCAGCACAGTCTCAAGGGCATAGAGGAGGTTCCAGGAGATAGGCAGTTCCTCTAGGAGAGCTGGACAGGGCCCATCGTAGAAGGTCCTTAACCCATCAGCAGGACCCACCGCTATCTGCTGCTTTGGGCAAGGAGGAACAGGAGAAGCACTGCCAGAGCCTACAAAATGACCTCCAGCAGGCAGGCCACTGGTGTGAATGTCTCTGACCAAACAATCAGAAACAGACTTCATGAGGGTGGCCCGAGGGCCCGATGTCTTCTAGTGGCCCCTGTGCTCACTGCCCGCCCGGCACCGTGGAGATCGATGGGCATTTGCCATAGAATACCAGAATTGTCAGGTCCACCACTTGTGGGCGCCCTGTGCTTTTCACAGATGAGAGCAGGTTCACCCTGAGCACATGTGACAGAAGTGACAGGGTCTCGAGAAGCCATGGAGAACTTTATGCTGCCTGTAACATCGTTCCGCATGATAGGTTTGGTGGTGGGTCAGTGATGGTCTATCTGGGGAGGCATATCCATGGAGGGACCTCTACAGGCTAGACAATGGCACTTTGACTGCCATCAGGTATCAGGATGAAATCCTTCGACCCATTGTCAGACCCTGTGCTGGTGCAGTGGCTCCTGGGTTTCACCTGGTGCACAACAATGCCCGGCCTCATGTGGCGAGAGTATGAAGGAATTGATACCATTGACTGGCCCCCACGGTCACTCGCCTGACCTCAATCCAATAGAAAACCTCTGGGTGGGACATTATGTTTCAGTTCATCTGATACCTCAGACTGTCCAGCAGCTCAGTGATGCCCTAGTCCAGATCTGGATGGAGATCCCCCAGGACACCATCCATCATCTTAGTAGGAGCATGCCCCCCACCGACGTTGTCAGGCATGCATACAAGCACGTGGGGGCCATGCAAACTACTAAGTACAATTTGGAGTTGCTGTAATGAAATTTCGGCAAAATGGACTCCCCTGCCTGCCACATCATTTTTTCCCTTTAATTATTGGGGTGTCTTTGAATTCAGCCCTCTGTAGGTCGATTATTTTTATTTCCATCAAATGATGTGCCATCCTTTCGTTCCTAACGCATCACCATATCAGTCCATAGCAGTAGAGATAATCAGCAGGATTTTTTCCCATTGAGATCTGATGTGTTTTCAAAGTGTTCTTTTTATTTTTTTGAGCAGTTTATATTTGAACTACATATATTTTACATCAAACTGAAAGATATGCCCACTATTTTCTTCAGGTAAATCACAATATATTTCACTTTCATAAAGGTAGGAGAAGTGGAGGCAGTATGATGGGGCAGCCCAAAAAAAGGGATGAAGGCAGTGGTTTGGTGTAATTGTCTTCAGTTCAAAGGTTACCGAAGTGGGGTGAGGTGGTCACAGGACAGGATGGAAGCAATAGAGTGGGGTTGTGGGAGAGTGCCGATTGGAAGATTGGAGTGGGTGAGGGGTGGGCACAAATTGGGGGCAAGCTGCTTTTTGAGATTGGAGGTTACCAGGGGTGTGATGGTTGGTTGGAGCAGATGCATAAGGTTGAAGGGTGTCAGTGAGTGTGGGGTGGACCAGAGGAAAGAACTTCTGTTTTATCTTAGCTATAAATTCAATGAAAGAGGTAATAGATCACAAATTAAAAGAAAATTGGCCTTCTGGGATATAGTGCGTTGTTACACTTTGAATTTATTTTGCTATATTTCACCATCCAATCTCAGTGGGCACTAGTAATTATCAGGCCCAGCGCTCCTCTTGCTGCCTCGTATTCTGAGTTTTCATTTTTTATCTTATGATGCAGCTGGGTCTCATGGCTGCCTTCCGATTTCTTTGCGCTATCTCTCATCTGCTTTCCCTCACTCCCCTGGGGGGTGCTGCCTCCTTTCATTGACAACAGAACATTGGCAGGAAATGAAAACAAAAACACAGACCTCACCCGGCCGCCCTGCTGTCGTATCTTTGTATCGTCGTCACCGTCTTTAGAGAGCATGTGTGGACCGTCTGTGGACGGCACCCCCCACACGGGTCCTTCTTCACATGGGCCCCCCCCCCCCCCCGTTGCCATCTGCAGTGTCAGATATTCCGTATTTCACATGCGGTCCACTCCAACTGAACTATTCATGGGGGTGTGCACAAAAAATAAATAAGAAGTTGTGTGACATCAGTTAAGCCTTGTGTTACATAAATGGCCTGCATTTGCTTTAACAAAGTGTTTGATGAAGCGACTGGCTAAGCT
This sequence comes from Erpetoichthys calabaricus, assembly GCF_900747795.2. Classification (NCBI taxonomy): domain Eukaryota; kingdom Metazoa; phylum Chordata; class Cladistia; order Polypteriformes; family Polypteridae; genus Erpetoichthys; species Erpetoichthys calabaricus. Next base: position 289,488,765 of record NC_041396.2, on the reverse strand, counting down.
TTACTTCATAAGGCACAGCACTGAGCCTTTCTTTTGTGTGCGTGTGTAAGGTCCTCTTTGTGGCGTGTACGGAGTACAATGAAATTCTTGATTGCACGGGCTGATCAACACGCAATTCTCAATAACAGGGGTTCCCAAGTTCAGTTCTACAGATTTTCATTCCAACCAGTTTCACAAATAAATGGCTCACTCCGCTTCTAAATGATTGAATTGTTTGATTAGTCTTTTTCTTCTCTTATTTTGCATTCAGAAATAAATTGATCTGGACATGTGCAGAGGAGAGATGCTGAGTATATTGAGAGAAGGGTTCTAAGGATAGAGCTGCCAGGTAAGAGGAACAGAGGAAGGTGGCGCAATGGTAGTGCTGCTGCTTTGCAGTATGGAGACTGTGGAAGATTGTGGGTTCGCTTCCCGGTTCCTCCCTGTGTGGATAGCGCTTTGAGTACTGAGAAAAGTGCTATATAAATGTAATGAATTATTATTATTATTAAGTGAAGGTTTATGGATGTGGTGAGAGAGGACATGCAGGTGATGGGTGTGACAGAACAAGATGAAGAGGACAGAAAAATATGGAAGAAGATGACCCGCTGTGGCAACCCCTAACGGGAGCAGCCGAAAGAAAAAGAAGAATTTTGCATTCAGGAATAAATGCTAGTATACCTTGATGTGAACAAAACTCAGATGTTTGCATCTTTAAATGTTAACATTCTTTGACTATACTCTTTTTTTAAAAATTCACCTTTTCCTGATGAGTAGTGATGAGCAGTGCAAACACGTCACTAAATTCTAAAGGCAAGCAGCTACTGTACTTCAGTATAAAAATTCACTTGTGAGCAAAATTAATAAGAAAAGGCTGAAATGACCAGAATATTAAAAAAAGAGCATCATTTTAAAAAGCAAAAAACAAAAAAAAAAAACAATGTCACACACATAAATAATGGATTTATGGATTGATACAAAAGGAGGAAATTTGGAAATGACAGCCTGTGTTAATAAAGGCCGGAGTCCAGTTAAAGGCAGATGGTGGTGAGGATGATCACCTGCAGTTAATCCATCCATTATGCAACCCACCATATCCTAACTACAGGGTCACGGGATCTGCTGGAGCCAATCCCAGCCAATACAGGGCGCAAGGCAGGAAACAAACCCCGGACAGGGCACCAGCCCATCGCAGGGCTCACACACACACACACACACACACACACATCAAGGGCAATTAAGGATCACCAATGCACCCAACCTGCATGTCTTTGGACAAACCCACGCAGACACAGGAAGAACATGCAAACTCCACGCAGGGAGGACCCAGGAAGCGAACCGGAGTCTCCTAACTGCGAGGCAGCAGCGCTACCACTGCGCCACCGTGCTGCCTGCAATTAAACCTTTTCTCACTAATTAGCACACAATTGAAAGTAAAATTGAACTAACGGCTCTGCTTTATTATTTAATATCATTTGCACCCATGTCTACACGGCTCCTCACTCACTGGCAGTATTAGGATACAAATTAGGGAGAAAATGCCACACAAATAAGGTGAATTTAAGTAAAAATGGTAACAGAAGAGTTAAATGTTTAAAACAACGAATAAAGAAAAGACATTTCTGAATTTCCTCAAAATGTAAATATCATTCGTGAACACTTTTCTGAATGCAGAATAAGAAAAGAAAAAAGTCCTGCTAAACAGTCAGATTGCTGAGACAGAAGAGTGACCCTCTGATTTGGGAAACTGTTGGAATGAAAGCCTGCAGCTACAGGACTGAACTTGGGATCAACAAAGGACTGGAAAATGACAAATATCATCCCATTTTATAAAAGGGTGACTGGGCAGATCCAAGATCGAGCTACGCCACTGTGTGTACTTGCATTTATTAAATTTCTTTTTTGACTGGGAGGATATTAGCATATATGGTTATACGTATTTGTTGCTGGGTATAGCTCAATAAAGTGTATTTAAATAAAAAAGTCTTCATAATTACAGTATTCTTGAATAAAATGCAATAATAGTCTAATACAAGGCATGCAAAATTGAAAAAAGTAAACTCATGGGTCATTTATTCTCACTCTTTAAAAAAAACCAAAATGAACTAAACATGAACAAGTTCAAAGTTGAAATGGTGAACTATGAACGTGAATTTCTTCATTTTAATCTGTGTCAACTGAACTTTGAGTGAGTTCTTGTGAGGTGGGAACTTGCACAAGACTGGCTGGCTGAATGGTCATTGGTTCTCAGCTCTTGGGTGCCAAAACCCCTCCAACCAATGAGAAAATCAAACCTGTTTATCTCAGCCAGTGGAAGACTAGTTGGTGTCAGTTATTGGGTATGACACACCAGACGGTCACCTTCATGGGGGCATGCCCAGGGCGGTCTCAATGTATGGGCACAATGCGCATTGGCTGGGGGGCCCTGGAGCAGAAGGGCCATCGATGTTTCTGATGTCTATGTATGTTTTGCTATCAAAAACAGGGGCCAAGTGTACTAGTTTGCCCAGGGGGCCTATGTTGCTGTTAAGACCGCCCTTAGCCATTCGGAGGCAGTTGACGGTGCACTAAGATTGTGTAAATGAAGACTACAACTGAAAATCACTGGAAAAGTCATCTAATGTGACATGGCCTTCACGGATACTAATTTTACACACATCTTTGGTTTTAATTTTATTAACTGACTTGCATAGTGGTGTTTTCCTTAACTAGCAGTCAAAGAATAAAGAAGTGTAAACCGAAAAGCAAAAAAAAAAAAACAATGACCAGCTAACTCAGGGGTCTCAAACAGTCCTGGAGAGACACCATTTTCACTCCTTCAATTTCTGACTGAACTGTTAACGTAACCCATTATTGAATTCTAAGATGTGTTCTCATTCTGCCATGACAGTCATTTCCCAAACTGATTTTCATTTTCGGACGTCACCATTCGAATGATTAACGGACCCCGGCAATGACAGCATTTCTCGAGCCTTTTAACTTTTTCCCTTTTCAAATACTTGATTTAAGGCAGATATTGAATGGAAGACTTCGACTGTAAGTTGGACTGGTCATCTAATAGCTCAATTTGTGTCTTATTGCTATTTGAGTCTGGTTATTGAAGAAATAGAAACAGATAAAATGGAAGTAATTTAATATTAACACAACATAATTCTGTTCTATTGCATTAGTCATTGGTTACAATTAGAGTGTGTGTGTGTGTGTTCACCCTCTGATAGACTGGCACCCTGACAAGAGATTCTTTCTGCCTTAAACCCGATCCTTGGGTGTTAACCTCCAGCTTCTCCACATCTCTGCTCTCGATGAGCAGGTTTGAATAAATAGATAAATGGATGGATGAAGAAAGTGGCTGAAATGAAAACCAGCAGCCACTGCAGCCCTCCTGACATCCCCTACTCTGGGTATTCTAGTTCTGCTTCCAAAAAATTCTCTAAGCTGAGTGAAGGTGGCTGTGCCCTAATGGGCCAGCACAATCAGAGCTATGGGGGAATTTTATAGAAAAGAATTAAAAGTGAGTTTTTTTGTAGGCAAAGGAGACATGTTTGTATAGTACAGGCTGAGACAAGTTCACAGGTAATAAACTTTACAAATTACTAATCACATGACACTTGTACAAGCATTACTTTGTGAATTTCCCATTGGGATTAATAAAGTATCTATCTATCTATCTATCTATCTATCTATCTATCTATCTATCTATCTATCTATCTATCTATCTATCTATCTATCTATCTATCTATCTATCTATCTATCTATCTATCTATCTATCTATCTATCTATCTATCTAAGTAAAACATACAGTTAAACAAAGCAATTTCAAGCTGAATAGCATAAACAGAACCTAACAATAAATGTCTAGTAGCCTCCTTAGCATTATGTTTCAACCTGGAAAAATGAGCCAAAAACCACTGGATTCTTTTCAATAACAAAAGATGTTATTATGGTATGTGTAAAAGGAAACATACAGAGTGCCTTGCGAAAGTGTTCCTTCCCCCCTCAGTGTGTGTCCCGTTTTGTTGCATTACAATCTGGAATTAAAATTTTCTAAAAATTTTTAATGAGAACAAGACAGAAGTCATGCTATTTAGACCCAATGGCACCAGCGGGACAACCCTGCATCGACCTTTCCACTGTGGCTCAATTTGAGAAATCCATAAATCACACAAATTTAGGTGTGAAAATGGATTCCACTTTAAAACTTGATAGCCATGTGAACGCAGTGGTAAAATCTTGCGCTTCTTTTTGGAATTAGCCAGGCCTCCATTGCTTGCCTACAAGCTGGTGCAAAACGCCACTGCTCGATTTTTAACTGGCACAAGTAAGCATGAGCACGTTACCCCGATTTTGGCTTCCCTTCGCTGGCTTCCAGTTCATTTCTGAATCCATTGTAAGATTCTTGTATTTGTTTTTAAATCCTTTAATGGTTGTGCCCCATTTTATCTGTCAGAACTGCTGCACCCTTATGTACCGTCTCACTCTCTCAGGTCAGCAGACCAGACGCTTTTACTTGTTCCTAAGACATGACACAAACTTTGACGTGATCGGGCCTTTTCAGTTGCAACTCCAAAACTCTGGAACGATTTGCTGTTGCACGTTAGGCAGGCTCCTTCACTTGCTGCCTTTAAATCTTATTTTAAAACGCACATTTCCTCCCTGGCCTTTGACCCAGTATGATATGTTGACTATCTGTGTACTTTTTATTATGAATCTCTTCAGCTCTTATGTGTTTATGTGTTTCTGTTCCTTTGGTTATTGTGTGTCTGATATGTTGGGTTTTAATTGTACAGCACTTTGGTCAGCCTTGATGTTGTTTTTAAAGTGCTTTATAAATAAAAAAATAAATAAATAAAATGGGTTTTCTTTTGGATTTTATGTACTAGACTTAAAAATTATAGTTCAAATTGTTGAAGTGGAATTAAAATAAAATATCTTGTGCATATAAAAAAAGTCAAAAGTCTAAAGTTGTGAGTGCAAATGCAATCATCCCCTTGGCTAAGAAACCCCAAAATAAGATCTGGTCCAACCAATTCACTTCAGAAGTCACACCATTATGTTAATTGCGATGCACTTGTGTATAATCACATGATCTGTCACATGATGTCTGTTCTTAAAGGCCCTCCAGTTCTGTAACACCACTAAGCAAGCAACACGAAGACCAAGGAACACTCCAAACAAGTCAGAGACAAAGCTGTGGAGAAGTGTAGATCAGGGTTGGGTTATAAGAAAATATCCCATACTTTGAACATTTGAGCACCATTAAATCCATTAGAACAAAACTAAAAGAATATGAAACCACTACAAACTTAACAAGAGAAGGCCATCCACCAAAACTCACAGACCAGGCAAGGATGGCATTAATCAGAAATGAAACAGACACCAAGGTTAACACAGAAGAAGCTGCAAAGATCCACAGTGTAGATGGGAGTATCTGTCCATAGGACCACTTTAAAGCTGTACACTCCACAGAGTGGGGCTTTCTGGAAGAGTGGCCAGAAAAAAAGCCATTGCTTAAAGAACAAAATAAGAAAACACGTTTGTCTTTTTATTTCCCAATAGCAAACACAAATCAAAGAAGCTTCTCTGGTCAGACGAGACTAACTTTTTGGCCATCATGGGAAAAACACCAAAGCAACATAACTACAGCGGGAAAGGTCTGTCTAGTGTCCACGTCTGCACTGATGCAGATTTAGCATTCATCCTTTGTGTGGCATGTCATGGACACACACAGGCACTGTACGAGAAGTTTTTTTGGTAATATTTTTTCTGTTGCTTGTGTGTGACGGCAGAATGACCCCCACGATCATATTGCCATTAAACTTGGCTCTTCAACCGGTGTAAAGTATCGAGTTCCAGATGTACCAAAAGTTTGCTTCACACATCATGGACAACTTGTGTCTGTTTGGATGCGTTGTACTGAATCCACAACAGCCTTCCCTTGTAACGTATGAGACTTTCATCAATACTCATGTCACAATTGGAAACATATACCTATATTGTTCTTGCTTATACATAAATAGTATATTGTGAATTTCCCCTTGGGGATTAATAAAGTATCTATCTATCTATCTATCTATCTTCTGCATATTTTTGATGATCGTCTGATACACATGACACACATGTTTCAGTTCTGGTTGATTGGCTTCACCACAGTCATTGATATTAGTGAAATGCAGGTATTTGATAATGACTGAAACATCAATGCTCACTGATAACTTCACCGAAAATCTGTGCCTGCAACAACCCATTTGTGGACCAGTACCATCTCCAGATTGGTTTACCCACTATGCCCTGCGGTATCAGGAGACTGACAAACACCCATATGTTGTCTGAAGTGATTGCAACAAGCAAATGGTTTACTGTGACTTTTCCAACACACGCAGCACATATTTTCAACATCAGACTGTCGTAGACAAATCGTAAATAGTCTAGATAAAGCTAATCATTGTAAATGGGCAACAGGAGGTGCAGGATTGTCTGCAGTAGCATAAAGCCGACACCAAACAGAAATATCATTGACACTTGGCAGGTCACAATCAACTGAACAGGTGACAGTTTCACTTTCAATATTGATGTCTGATGACCAGTTCACATTGTCATCACTATCTCTCGATTCAAGGAATGGTTCAGTTTCAATTTGCTCTAAATTTCTCTTTATGACTTTCTCTTTGCCATTGCCCCTCCCCACACATGAATACTTTTGAATTACCATAAAGTGGCAGAACATGTAAAGAGAATGGAGAATGGAAAGGCCGTTGGTCCAGATGACATACCTGTGGAAGCATGGAGGTGTTTAAAAGAGATGGCAGTGGAGTTTTTAACCAGATTGTTTAATGGAATCATGGAAAGTGAGAGGATGCCTGAGGAGTGGAGAAGAAGTGTACTGGTGCCGATATTTAAGAATAAGGGGGATGTGCAGGACTGTAGTAACTACAGGGGGATAAAATTGATGAGCCACAGCATGAAGTTATGGACAGGGTAGTGGAAGCTCAGTTAAGAAGTGAGGTGATGATTAGTGAGCAGCAGTATGGTTTAATGCCAAGAAAGAGCACCACAGATGCAATATTTGCTCTGAGGGTGTTGATGGAGAAGCATAGAGAAGGCCAGAAGGAGCTGCATTGCATCTTTGTGGACCTGGAGAAAGCATATGACAGGGTGCCTCGAGAGGAGCTGTGGTATTGTATGAGGAAGTTGGGAGTGGCAGAGAAGTATGTAAGAGTTGTACAGGATATGTATGAGGGAAGTGTGACAGTGGTGAGGTCTGCGGTAGGAGTGACAGATGCATTCAATGTGGAGGTGGGATTACATCAGGGATCGGCTCTGAGCCCCTTCTTATTTGCAATGGTGATGGACAGGTTGACAGACGAGATTCGACGGGAGTCACTGTGGACTATGATGTTTGCCGATGACATTGTGATCTGTAGCAAGAGTAGGGAGCAGGTTGGGGAGACCCTGGAGAGGTGGAGATATGCTCTAGAGAGGAGAGGAATGAAGGTCAGTAGGAACAAGAAAGAATACATGTGTGTAAATGAGAGGGAGGTCAGTGGAATGATGAGGATGCAGGGAGTAGAGTTGGTGAAGGTGGATGAGTTTAAATACTTGGGATCAACAGTACAGAGTAATGGGGATTGTGGAAGAGAGGTGAAAAAGAGTGCAGGCAGGGTGGAATGGGTGGAGAAGAGTGTCAAGAGTGATTTGTGACAGACGGGTATCAGCAAGAGTGAAAGGGAAGGTCTACAGGATGGTAGTGAGACCAGCTATGTTATATGGGCTGGAGACGGTGGCACTGACCAGAAAGCAGGAGACAGAGCTGGAGGGGGCAGAGTTAAAGGTGCTAAGATTTGCATTGGATGTGACGAGGATGGACAGGATTAGAAATGAGGACATTAGAGAGTCAGCTCAGGTTGGATGGTTTGGAGATAAAGTCAGAGAGGCGAGATTGCATTGTTTTGGACATGTGCAGAGGAGAAATGCTGGGTATATTGGGAGAAGGATGCAAAGTATAAAGCTGCCAGGTAAGAGGAACAGATGAAGGCCTAAGAGAAGGTTTATGGATGTGGTGAGAGAGGACATGCAGGTGATGGGTGTAACAGAACAAGATGCAGAGGACAGAAAGATATGGAAGAAGATGATCCGCTCTGGCAATCCCTAACGGTAGCAGCCAAAAGAAGAAGAAAAAGAAGATGAAGATGGCAGCAGAATAATGTCCCAAGAATTATTTGGGCTTAACACTGTAAAGTGGATCATTACATGTCATGCTAAGTCTGACTTGGGCTTAACCATATTTACATAGTTTTCAGAGCCCATATTGTACTCAGGGTTAACGCTAAGGAGATTGATGTTGCAGTTGATATACGATCTTTTGAAAATGGGGGAAGGAAAAGAAAACTAACCTCCGGAGAGTCCATGGTCAGCTATAACAGACAAAGACAATCACGGTGACAGACCTAGAGGCCTCAGTCAACTGGCTGCCTTTCCTCTCCTGATTATTGATGGTAGGTTTGTGTTAGGTAGTCTAAAAGAGCAGAATCTTTTCGTTCTTTGATTCCTAAAGATGAACATGCCTGCTGCCTTTCACTGCAGAGCTAGAGGCTCCACACGTACTGCCCATTTCAGAACCGTCGTTTCATCGAATTAGGAATACTTTGATATGATTGGTTAATTTACCACACAACTATGGTTCCTGACTGCATTCTCATCCCTTCCTGATGATCTGCCGATCTTCGCCTAGATGCAGTTATGGCCAAGTAGAGATTTTTTAACTGCTATAGCAATTATAAAAAAAAAAAAAAGAGAAATTTTTCTTTCAATGTTCCATCACAATACAAACACAAGGAACAGCGATCAAAATCATCAGCAGGCACCCACCTGCTTTGAGATGCCCAACTCCTTTCAGCAGAAAAAAAAAAAAAATTGCCAGCCAGCCTGCTGATTTTGCCGCCTACACAGCCCAAAGTAAGCCAGTTTCCTCATACCACAAAGAATGGGAAGTCCCGATATTTGGTATGGTACAAATAGTTTATTTTCTTAGAGTACAGTATATTGGAGGGGACTTTATACTTCAAGATGTGTCATTGTAATGACACAATGTCTGAGGGAGTATTTACAATGGAGGGCTACAGAGGCGTGGAACACCTCAGGAAGGGTTTGAGAGACACCAGGGCTGTACCAGCACAATTCAATAAATACAACGTAAACCAACCCCATCGAAGCAATGATCTCGGGACCAGTGGCTCAACTATAGGCAATGTTCATGGGTAAGTTGTACTGTGGTCTATGGGGCCGAGGGGCATACAGTGAATACTTTATTATAAGCATTGGGTACGCAGGCCGGACACAGACAGGCAGACATCGGTATATGCACCACAACACGTTTATTATATACTATATTTAAAAAGGTGAACACACACAACCCAGTGCCGCAGCACCAATCGCCCCAAAGTCCAGGCCCTCAATACAATGCCTTTCTCTCTTCTGGTCCGCCTCCACTCCTCTCCTCCGAGCTCTGTCCTCTTCCACCCGACTCCAGTCATCGAATGGAGGGAGGTGGCCCCTTTTATACACAACCGGTTGTGCTTCAGGTGTCTTCCGATGTGCTTCCACCGGCATTCCCCAGTATGGCGGAAGTACCGGCTCCACACTCGGAAGCAATCCAGGTGTCCCTGCTCCTCTTCCCCCCAGCACTTCCGGGTGTGGCGGAAGTAGGCATCCGTAGGCATCGGGGCACCTCCTGGCGGTGACCATGGGCCCCTACAGGGCTAAGCTTCAAAGCTCTGTTCCCATGGTCCCCAAAGCAACCAGGGCGGTCACCCCCTCGTGGTCCAGAGGAGGCGCAAGCCCTCCTCTGATCCTCCTGGGCGTCCCGGCTGGTTACCACCCCCAGCCACGTGCCACAGCATGCTTGCCGACTTGACATCAGAATGAAAAATGTAATGGTGTCATCATTTACCCACCTTCATAAAGCTTAATTATTAAACTTGACCTTTTATAGATGTATAGTAACTTACTGTGTATGTTTGACATCATTTTTTCATTTGATTTAATTTAAATTCACATGAGGGGGACCCAATTTATTTTTTTGCATTAGGGTCCACCGAGTTCAGGTTAATTCACTGTTTGATGAAAGTTCTTAACCAGATGAGTCCCCATGTCATGACGAACGTAACATTTTTTCACAGAAACTGAGAATATCTAAAAGTAGCTCTGGACATTGCATTTTTAAAAGCCACAGCTTAGAAGTTCCTGGCTATTTGGAAGGTGATGATAATGAAGATGCTTTGAATAAGGGTAGTTTTGTAGTGCTGTCCCAGTTTATTGCCAATATGGTAGGAGCACCTTTCGCATCTTACAGTGACATAAGGAAATGCAACTGTACTGAGCTGTGATGCCCAGAATGATTTTCTGGGGTTGGCTGCCCCATTACTTATATGAAAAATAAAAGGAGAGCTGGAACTTATTTTGCTCTTACAGCAGACAATCACAAGGACAATTCAGAACAAGAATTAACTGCAATGTGTATATCCATCCATCCATTATTCAACCCGCTATATCTTAATTACAGGGTCACGGGGGTCTGCCGGAGCCAATCCCAGCCAACACTGGGTGCAAGGCAGGAAACAAACCCCGGGCAGGGTGCCAGCCCACCGCAGCAATGTGTATATCAAGTTATGTTAACTGGGTGCAAGAAAGAACAGGGCAGTTGGATTTTTGATTACATGAGCAGATGCAGCATATTCAAAAAACTAATAGAGGGAATTGCATCTAGACTCTGTTCTTCAGCATCACATTTTCCATCCATCCATCCATTTTCCAACCCGTTGAATCCGAACACAGGGTCACGGGGGTCTGCTGGAGCCAATCCCAGCCAACACGGGGCACAAGGCAGGGAACCAATCCCGGGCAGGGTGCCAACCCAACGCAGGACACACACAAACACACCAAGCACACACTAGGGCCAATTTAGAATCGCCAATCCACCTAACCTGCATGTCTTTGGACTGTGGGAGGAAACCGGAGCGCCCGGAGGAAACCCACGCAGACACGGGGAGAACATGCAAACTCCACGCAGGGTGGACCCGGGAAGCGAACCTGGGTCTCCTAACTGCGAGGCAGCAGCGCTACCACTGCGCCACTGTGCCGCCCGTCACATTTTACACCTGCTTTGAAATCGGAGGATGACAGACTCACAAAAGCTTACTAGACAAATACACACTGACAATTTCACAGTGTCAAAGGAGCACAAAAAAAATGCTCACAGCAACAAATGGTGGCATCCTTTGGATTGCTTTTTCAGTCTTGTATAGTTGCTTTACACAAAAGTGCAGTAATACAATTTAGTAAATGTTTACTGGAAAGACCACAACATTCACTGGCCTATTCATGTGCCTGCTGCCTCTCACTCCAGAGCTAGAGGTGTCCAAATCAAGATAGTGTCCAGTCTAATCACCATTGCGACAGTTAATTTGAACATAGGGACAGGTGACACTTTTGGACTTTTTACCAGAGTTTACACAGTACCTGTACAGCAGTTGGCACTATAAAGTGCACAGCACCCTTTGTCATGTTTCAGCCAGGGTGTGATCCCTGCTTATGTTTATTTTATTTTTCTGGATCTTCTTTGTTTGTTGTACTGCATTATTCTTCATGTATTTTTTATTACCTATGTATTAAATGTTCTCCTGTGTTCCTTGTGCTTTGTGGGTGAAACCCCAAGAGGCTGGACCACCATGATGTCACAGCCGAAGAACTACCCTTTATTGTTGGACTGTTTTCCGGTAATAGATTTACTGCTTGTGTTTTTTGTTTTATGACTGCTGGATTGTGGACTTGCATGTATTTGCCGTGGGTTGCCCTTCCAGCCATATCTTTTTGCCATATTTGTTCTGCTTTGGTTTATTTAAAATCAATTCTTCATTTATAAAGATTCCTTTTAGTCAGAGTTTTACATGTTTCTTTTCATAAAGAGGTATTTTTATATATTTTTTTTGGACATTTATTATTTTTGAACATTTAAGGCAAATCCCTTTTTTTTCAGTCTGTGTAGGCCAAGCCTACCTGTGGACTTGGGGTCCGGCTGCCTGGGGTTGGGTGAGGCCAATTTCTGGACAGGCTAGGGTAGGCCTTGGCCTGTTTTATGGGTCTTTTTTGAAGCCTCACCTAAGTTTGCTATGTTTTGTTCACTTGAGGTTTCTTTCCATTTGTTTTAGCGTCTCTTCACATGCTATTTGTTTTGTTTTAACGGTCGTGAAATCACATTTCACAGGAGGCATATACATCCATCCATCCATCCATTTTCCAACCCGCTGAATCCGAACACAGGGTCACGGGGGTCTGCTGGAGCCAATCCCAGCCAACACAGGGCACAAGGCAGGAAACAATCCTGGGCAGGGTGCCAACCCACCGCAGCATATACAACATAATTGAATCTTTATGTGTAGCACAGACTATTATGGACTGCAGAATTTGTGGGTGGAAAGTGACATATGTTACGTGCTGGTCCACTATACAAAAACATTCATTATACTTTATACATTTGGCAATAAATTAGTTTTTTTTTTTTAAATAGTGCACGCTGAATCGGTCTTCAGAATATGGTAGAGAGAAACAGTCAGTCAGTAAGCCAGTCATTATCCAACCTGCTATATCCTAACACAGGGTCACGGGGGTCTGGTGGAGCCAATCCCAGCCAGCACAGGGCGCAAGGCAGGAACAAATCCCCAGGCAGAGCGCACACGCATGCACACACACACACACACACACACACACCAAGCACTTACTAGGGACAATTTAGGATCGCAATTGCACCTAACCTGCATGTCTTTGGACTGTGGAAGGAAACCCACGTGGACACTGGGAGAACATGCAAACTCCACGCAGGGAGGACCCGGGCAGCGAACCCAGGTCTCCTTACTGTGAGGCAGCAGAGTTACCACTGCGCCACCATGCAGCCCGTAGAGAGAAACAGAATAATTGAAAAGGACATTTGATTGAATAAAAGTAATTAGCACATTAACTGTTTCTTGTTGGTATGTAAGAGAATAATAATTATTACCATGGGAAGTTTTCCACAGGCAAAAAATCCGAAGCTAACAACATTTTAAAAAGCAGTGGAACCTTTTCATCATTTCTGTAAGTATCCTGACTGAATTAAATTCCACAGATTCTGTGAATTTCCCTTTAGGATTAATAAAGTTAATCTAATCTAAGATAGAAAGATAAACCAACAAGCTGTCTGCATATTTCCACCACACATTGGTCACTTTGCCAGCACAATTTTGTGAGTTATTTTATTTATTTTATTTTTTTTAAGTGAAAATGTACTAATATCTTCGGTCCCATGTGTAGGAACTGCATTGCAAGGTTTACCCGGGAAATTTAACTCTGAAAGGCACTGGTGACATTTTATTTTTTTTATCACAGCAAAACCTTACAGTCTTGAAAAAGCCAACACTGTTGTGCACCTGAATGTTGTTACAAAATGTGACTGAGGTGCGCCATGAGGGCACAGAATGAAACACTTTTTTTTTTTTAGAGCGGGGTCCTCAATCAGGGCGGCACGGTGGCGCAGTGGGTAGCGCTACTGCCTCGCAGTTGGGAGATCTGGGGACCTGGGTTCGAGTTTGCATGTTCTCCCCGTGTCTGTGTGGGTTTCCTCCGGGCGCTCCGGTTTCCTCCCACAGTCCAAAGACATGCAGGTTAGGTGGATTGGCGATTCTACATTGGCCCTAGTGTGTGCTTGGTGTGTGGGTGTGTTTGTGTGTGTCCTGCGGTGGGTTGGCACCCTGCCTGGGATTGGTTCCTGCCTTGTGCCCTGTGTTGGCTGGGATTGGCTCCAGCAGACCCCCGTGACCCTGTGTTCGGATTCAGCGGGTTGGAAAATGGATGGATGGATGGTCCTCAATCACAGTCCTGGAGGGCCGCAGTGGCTGCAGGTTTTTATTCCAACTAGTTTGGTAATTAGAAAGCAGTCCATGCTGATAATGAAACTATTGCCCTATTGAACTACCACATATACTCACATATAAATCGGGCATTGAAACCCGAAAAATCAGACACCGACTTATACGCCCGTTCAAAAATGCAACACGTAATTTTTTTTAACATCTTCTTGCTTTCTCCAATATTGCATCAGTTTCTCAGACGCATAGAATTTTGTTGCAGTTGCGCAGTTACCAATTTCTTTTGCCACTTTTATATTAAAACCAGCTTCATATTTTCTTCTGATTGAACGCTCCAATCGCAGATAAGGGGTGCTCTTATGACAAAGGTGTATGAGGGTGTTGTATAATGAGGACGCGGGACACGGAGTCGCAACCTTAGAAAACGTTTATTCAACAACCAGCATGCAGTTCCCAACCCTTCAACATCCTGGGCCTACCGCAAAGCATCATGGGAATAGTAGTCCTATTACTACACCTCCTCCTTTTAGCTTTATTCGTCTTTTCCTTTTTCCCTTTCTCTTTCTTTCCCAACAACACATAATGAACACTTTTTTTTTTCTTTTACACAGCAAAACATATGCAACTACTTAGATTTAGAACACTTGTGCGATGTTATTTTCTCTGATAGTTCACAAATCCATTCTGTCAGGCGCTTTCACCATTCGACCAGACCTAGTAATAGTTCCTGTGGGTCGAAGATGGCTTCTATTTCGCCTGAAAGTACCCCTATCTGTTTCTACCACATATGATCTGGGAGTACTGGCAGACCTGACAACTGCACCACTAGTTCCTTCTGTAGTGATCCAAACCTTCTGTCCAGGTGTGAGTTGTGACAGAGGTCTGGACCTGTGTCTCCTGTTGTAATATTTTGCCTGCTGACGCCGTCCTTCTTCATCCTTCTTTCGAAAAGCAAGCAGGTCCGGCCACTGAGGATCCATTTTAGCTGTTGGTTGGGGTAGGGACGTACGCAAGTTTCTCCCCATTAGTAGTTGTGCTGGTGAGAACCCATGTTCCAGTGGAGTGGCTCTGTATGCCAGTAGTGCTCGGCTATGATCAGGATCCTTCTTCCACAAGTCCTTTATAGTCCGCACTGCACGTTCGGCCTCCCCGTTGGCTTGGGGATAACGTGGGCTGCTGGTGACATGTGTGAACCGATACTCCTCTGCAAACATTTTGAATAGATCTGAGGAAAACTGTGGCCCGTTATCAGAAGCAACAGTCTCTGCAGTTCCATGTCTTGCAAAGATCTCCTTGATAGCTTTAACGGTGACTTCAGCCGAAGTGCACTTAAGCTCAACTACCTCAATATATCTTGAGAAAAAGTCGATTAAGAGAAGGTATTGTCTCTTGGACCATTCAAAAAGATCCATACCGACCTTTTGCCATGGGCGGTCTGGGACCTGAGTTGGTATCAGTGGTTCGTGAGACTGTACCCTGTGTTTTTGACATATCTCGCAGCTATCCACCATGCGACCAATCTCTGTGGAGATGCCTGGCCACCAAACAGACTCTCGAGCTCTGGCTCTGCACTTGGAAATCCCCTGATGGCCTTCATGCAGACGCTCTAGAATGTTTGTTCTGAGGATATGTGGTATTACCAATCTCTGTCCTTTCATCAGAAGATCGTTTGCAAGATGAAAGTCCATTCTATGCTGCCAAAAGGGCTTAATGTCTGGGTCTAGCTGGCATTTCTCTGGCCATCCAGTGGAACAGTGCTCAATCACTTTTCTACACACATAATCTTCTTTTTGTGCCGTCTTTACAGTCTCCAACTTCCTGTCTGAGGCTGGGAGACAGATCACCAGATTGTCAACAAAAACTTCCACCTCTTTTTCAAACTGCAGCTCACCTGCAGAGGGCGGACCAGGTAGCGGTGCTCTAGACAGGGCATCAGCTGTGACGAGGTTCTTTCCTGGCACATGAATGATGTTAAAGGTAAAGCGTAGCAGTCTTAAACGAAACCTCAAGACCCTCGGGGGAAGATCATCCAAGCCCCTAGTGCTGAACAGAGGGACCAGAGGTTTATGGTCTGTCATTAAAGTGAAATGTAGACCCATTAAGTATGATGACAGTCTTTCACATGTCCATGTGACAGCTAACGCCTCCTTTTCAATTTGGGCGTAGCGCCTCTCGGTGTCTGTTAGTCCTCTTGAAATGTATGTAATGGGTCGCCATGAACCATCTTGCTGCTTTTGTGTAAGAACAGCTCCAATCCCATATGACGATGCATCCGCTGCCACTCTTGTGTCTGCCATGTTAGAGTACTGAGCAAGTACTTCTGGAGAGCTTAGTATCCCTTTCAGTCCTTGAAAAGCTGTTTCTTGGGGTTCTGCCCAACTCCATTCATTTCTCTCCTTTTGCAGATCCTTTAATGGCATTGTTATCGTGGCGAGCTGTGGCACAAACTTTGCAAGGTAGTTGGCCATGCCCATGAGACGTCGCACATCTGCCACACATGTGGGTTGCGGCAGCTGTTGTATCGCCTTGACTTTGTTTGGGTCGGGCTCAATGCCGTTTGCGGAAACCTTGTGACCCACAAACATGATTTCAGTCTTGGCAAACTCGCATTTTTCATTTAAAGTGAGTCCTTCTTTTTGAAACTTTTGGAGCACACGGTGAAGTCTTTGGTCATGTTCTTGTTTGTCCCTGCCATAGACAAGCACATCATCGGCATGGCAGATGACTCCCTCAAAGCCCTCAAGCATTTGAGACATCCTCCTCTGAAAATGTTCTGGCGCCGATGATATTCCAAATGGGAGGCGGTTGAAGTGATATCTCCCAAAAGGAGTGATGAAAGTTGTGAGGGGCCTTGACTGTGGAGTAAGAGGGATTTGCCAAAATCCAGATCGAGCGTCCAGTTTTGTAAACACCCTAGCATCTTTCAACATCGCTAGTGTTTGGTCTACTGCTGGAAGGATATGACGTTCTCTTTTTACTACTGCGTTTAAAGGTGTGAGATCTACACATATCCTAGGTGGCTTCCCACCTAGTTTGGGGATGATTACCATGCCTGAACACCATGCTGTTGGCTCAGTAACCTTAGAAATAACTCCCATTCCTTCCATTCTGTGTAGCTCTGCACGCACTGCATCTCTGAGGGGCAGGGGGACCCTTCTGGGGACAGACAGAGCCACCGGTGTAGCTCCCTGTTCTAGCTGAATGTGGTAAGACTCTTGTAGCTTGCCTAAACCCTGAAAAACCTCTGGATAAGCAGCTCTGAAATCTACATCAGACTTCATAACTGTGTGTACTCTGTACACCAAGCCCAAAGCTTCACATGCTGGTCTGCTTAATAGTGGCTGAACTAGCCCTGAAACCAGGTAAATATCCTCTGATGTACTGCGGCCTTTTGCTATTATTTGTGCTTTATAGCAGCCCTTCACGTTAAGTGGGTATCCACCAGGCCCTAAAAGAGTCTTTTGGGGTTTCTGCAGTGCTCCATCTCGTTCTGGTATGTACCACTTCTCAGGAATGGACGTAACGTCTGCCCCAGTGTCTAACTTAAACTCAACATTTTCCCCATTCATTAGGACTTTTTCTACCCATGGTTTGGATCTCTCAGTCCCTACTTCTCCCAAAAACACAAAATCTTCGCTGTTATCTTGACATTCTACAACCTCACGTAAGCCTGCAGCTTCACTATTGCAACAAACTGCGGCAAAATGTCCCTTTTTATGACACTTACGACATTCAACGTCTCTAGCGGGACAGTCTTTCCACGAGTGTGTATTTTTACACCCACAGCGGCCACACTCTTTAACACACAGCTTGTCTGGTCCTTGTCTTTTCTTTGTCTGTTGCCACGTTTGTGGCTTTGCTTTCTTCATGTTTGTCCGTATGGCGTCCATGTTGGAAGTTTTTTCCTCTTGTACACTGCTGAGCAATATTGTTTGTTGTTTCTTCACAGTTTCGCTCTGTCTGACCTTAAGTATGGCTTTAGAAAGTGTTAAATCTGAGTCCAGTTGTAGCTGTTCTGACAACTTTTTCTCTTTAATGCCAACCACAATTCTATCTCTTATAAGTTCCTCCTTAAGCACTCCAAAACCACAGTTCTCTGACAACTTATGTACAGCTGTGATGAAGGACTCTGCACTCTCCCCTTCTTGTTGCCGTCTTGAGTTAAACTGTGCTCTTTCAAAAATAACATTGTGTTTTCCCACATAATGCTGTTCAAATGCTGATTTAACAGAGTCATATTTCTTTTTATCTGCATCAGACTGAGGTAAAACCGGCAAAACATCATCAGCTGCATCTCCCATGGCATATAAGAGCGAATTCACCTGATATTCCTCCGTTTTTTCATTGAGAGCTGTTGCAATTCTGAACCTTTCGAATCGTCTGATCCACTTCGGCCAGTCTGTGGGACAGGTAAAGTCGAAAGGCTCTGGGGGAGTTATTTGCACAGTTGTCGCCATCCTGGTTGGTAAATCCCTGTTCTCCTCGCGTTCAGGATCCAAACTTTCAGATGCGTCCTCCTGCTGCGCGTCTCCCTCCGCCTGCATGTGCCTCGCAGCGACTTTCACTCACACCAGCTGACTCTTCCTGACACAGCCGTGCGCACACCCTCTCATCTGTCCTGCGACGGTAATAACAACATCTTCCGAACTTTTAAAACAGACTGGAGACTTACAGTTCGTAGCTTCTGACACCATGTATAATGAGGACGCGGGACACGGAGTCGCAACCTTAGAAAACGTTTATTCAACAACCAGCATGCAGTTCCCAACCCTTCAACATCCTGGGCCTACCGCAAAGCATCATGGGAATAGTAGTCCTATTACTACAGGTGTGAGATACAAAAAAAATCACAAATCAGTGCAAAAGTCGCTTTGGAGCAGTTCGGGTATTACTGTGTGGTCATGTAGGCACAATAGAGATAGAAAGGTAAGGAGGACGTGCTGATACAGCGCATTTCCGCACCCACATAGAAAATAAAGTCCGTGTGCTCCGTGGTTAGTTTTCTGCATTCGACTTATACGACCGACATTATAAAATGCCAGAAATTATACGATAAAATCAAGTCCCGACTTACCCGCAAGTATATACGGTATTTAGCTTGTTAATGCTTACATTCATCCAAGAGCAATTTAAATTGTACTATAGAGTTTCCTTCTGTGAGAACATTATCCAAGTGTTTCGTGGACCAGAGCAGATTTAAACTTAATGGTCCTTGCAGTTTCCCTCTCATTCGCTTCTAAACATTTATCATCACAGATACTTCACGGTAAGCACGTTAGCTGGAGAGCTGCTGGTTTATTTGTTATCTGCATCTCATTATTAACTAATGTCTGATTAAGAAAACAGGCAACAATTCAAACTTAAATTCAGCTGCTAAAATCTAAAATAGGCTATTAAGGGTTCTGAATGGTAACAGGCAAGAGAACTAAAATTAAGCCCAACAACCGTATTGCTTTAGTAGTAAAGAAAAGGGTTCTAATTAAGAAATTGGTTAAAGTGAAAACCTGCAGCCATAGCAGACCTCCAGGACTGTAATTGAGGACCTCTGATCTATAAAGGAACTAAAACTTGTATTTGATCAATAGAGAGACTAACAAGGCATAGGAGTTAAACACCAACCATCATTATCAGCAAGGACCGAGTTCTAATTAGCACACTGGCTGGAATGAAAACCTGCAGCCACAGCGGCCCTCCAGGACCGTGATTGAGGACCCCTGGTTTACAGCATGCTGTTGTTCATGATGTGATAGAAAGAGAACAATGGAGGATGTTGTTACCAACGTTTACTGCTTCTTTGATGGCAGACATTTACTCCAGTCCTTTTTATGATGAGGCAGTTACACTTTTAAGCTTTTGGCATTGCAATTTGTGGAAATTTGAAATCAGTGTTGCATCCTCTTTATAACATTATGGAATACCGTTGCTGTCTGACAATGCATTTTCCCCCAATAATGCCCCCCTGGGATCCCCCCATGCTTTATTGTATATTGCAGCATTCAGTTCTAATGACTTAGACTTTAGTCTTTTATACAATATCCTTAACAAATTATTGTATACTGCGGTGGGTTGGCACCCTGCCCGGGATTGGTTCCTGCCTTGTGCCCTGTGTTGGCTGGGATTGGCTCCAGCAGACCCCCGTGACCCTGTGTTCGGATTCAGCGGGTTGGAAAATGGATGGATGGATTATTGTATATAGTGCCTTCAGACTGGTTATTATCACATATCAAAAATCAAATCAAATTACCTTAAACTAAAGGTTTCACAGTAAGCTGTATCATAAAGTGCTCTGCAAATTAGTCAGCATTTATTTTGCTGAAAATGTTACCGTCACATTATTATAAGGCATTTTGCAAAGAAAACAATTAATTAGTCTTTGCTTTAAACAGTGTGTGTCATAACGTTCACTATAATTAGGTACTTAAATCAGCGCTTCAGTATTCATTTAATACAATGCATGACAGAGCATTGAAAACAATTTGCCAGGAATGCATTGAACACTGAGTAGCATGGCGGCACAGCGAGTAAAACAGCTTAAATCCTGCGGTATGGGCGCGTTCTCCCATTGTTGGAGTTTTTGTTTTTTTTTTTCTTCTCCAAGTACTCCGGTTATCCTTCCAGAACTCAATGTTTTGCTAACAGTAAAGTCTAAATTGGTCCATGTGAGTGTGTTCTCCAGTGAGCCAAGATCCCATTCAGGTTAATTCCTGCCTAGTGATCAGTGCTGTCCCAATCTGGCTCCAGCCTCTGCATAAGCAGGCTACACAATTAGTGAATCTATATCTTATTTCAAACAAGTAAGCCCGCGATTCTCTAGAGAATCGTAAATCCAAGAATGGCAATCAGTTTCTGTTCCGTCCAATATTTGGATGGATGACATATCATGGAGGGTGGGTGCGTCTGGGGAAATGTCATTTAATTAAATAAGCATATCTGTACTAAGGTGGTTTCGTTTTGTGGAGACGTGATTCCGTTACCTTTGCTGACACCAACTGCTGGCAGAGTGGAGCACAGCAAGTTTAGGATTGGGCGGTCGCGTCCGGGCGGCTGTAGAACCTGGCGTGCACGCTTTACCTCATGTTTAGTTCACAGGTTGTGAAGTGTGCGCCACTTACTGACTCTGGGAAGCCGCTGCGTTTGACTCTGGTGGCCACTTGTACTACAGCGGATTCTTTGTGTGGGCGCCTTCGTTCATTGTTGTTGCGTTCGTTCATTGTGTCTATCCATATGGGCTCGTTTTGTATTTCCGTCAGTTGAGCTCTTTCATTGTGGAGCCGTGATGTGTTTGCTTCTGGTGTGTCTGACTGTGGGAAGCCGCTGCGTTTGAGCGCAGTTCGCATGTGTTTCGGTGTGTCTGTGCATAAATTAAACTGTGGTTTAGTAATATAGATTTTTCAAGTCATATATCATCACAAAGTTCTTTACATAACAAACAAGGATAAACAGTGGATTCAGAAAGCACTCAGACCCTTCACTTTTAACACGGTTACGCATGCGCGTCGCAGGATCTCTTAAGGGGTCCTACTGAGGTATGTAATAACCTGCCGGGATGACAGGGGGCGCTATCACTAGCTTGGCCTTCTCCTTCTCTCCCTGTCGCACTGAAAAACCACCCAATGATGAGTGGTTAAGAGAATCCCAGATTCCCAGCAGGAGACATCATTTTGGCAAGGGTGAACTGTCGGATGGACCTCGTGTCTAAAGTGACCCGCAAGAGAGTGCAATTTGTTTTGTTGTTTTCTTGGCCTGAAAATATAGGGCAAGAATGTCAAGATGGGCATTTTGTTTTTGTTTATTTTTTTATTTATATGAAAACGGGACAACCCGGCTGGCTCTCCAAATTTTTTTATCCAGCAGTCTGACATTCCTGCACCTGGCCATAACACATTTTGTTATGTTGTGGCTTTTTGCTAAAATCATTTCAATTCACTTTATCTCAAATCAAGCAACGCTCGATACCCCAGAACGACAAAGCAAAAACAGCATTTTAGAAAGTTTGGCACATTTTTTGAAAGCAGAAATCAACATTTGTGACAATCAACATTTGGCTCAGGTGCGCTGGACTTGTTTGATCCTCTGAGATTTTTCTACACCTTGTTTGGAGTCCACCTGTGGTCAGTTCAATTGATTGGACCTGATTAGGAAAGGCACCAACCTGTCTGCAGGAGGTCCCGCAGTTGAGCAAAAACCAAGTCATAAGGTCAAAGGAATTGCCTGCAGAGCTTGGAGACAGGATTGTGTTGAGTCACTGATCTCAACACAAGGTGATAAAAACATTCTGAAGAACACTGAAGATTTCTAAGAGCACAGGGACCTCCAAAATTCTTAAATGGAAGAAGTCTGGAACAACAATGGGCTGGCCATCTGTCCAAACTGAGCAATTATGGGAGAAGGGCCTTGGTAAGATAGAAGAACGAGAACACAGTGGCCACTCTCGCTGAGCCCCAGAGATCCTCTGTGGAGATGAGCAAAAACGTACACAAGGACAGCCATGACTGCAACAATCCACTGATCTGGGCTTTGTGGCAGAGTGGCCAGACAGAGGCCTATCTTCAGTACAAGACGCATGGAAGCCCACTTGGAGTTTGTGAAAAGGCACCTAAAGGACTCTCAGACTGTGAGAAGATTCTCTAGTTGAAAATGTTTGAGAGGAGGGTGGGACTTGAAAAAATCTCTTGTCAAAAGTCTCGTCTCAATATTTACTTTAATAATAGAGAGATATATGTACATCCTACAGCCTGCCATGATGAATGTTCAGCATATCATTTGTGCCAACTAAAGCCCTCACATTTAACTTATTTTTTTTTTCATATTTCCCTTTTTTTATTTTAATATATAAAATTGTACACAACTCATTCTCATTTCTAGAAACGCAACAGAGGTAGACAAGTGTGCGCAGAAAATGTAAGAAACCATTCTGGGAGGCTCCTCAAGCACTATTCAAGTGTGCTTGGTTTTTT